>NC_052158.1:155687490-155932888 GCF_902713615.1 Scyliorhinus canicula | reverse complement strand
CTGCTGGAGTGGGATCCTCCCCTCCCCTCCTCCCCCGCCCCTCCTCCCCTTCTCCCCGCCCCTCCTCCCCCTTCTCCCTCCTCCCCTCTCTTCCCCGCCCCTCCTCCCCTCTCTTCCCCGCCCCTCCTCCCCTCTCTTCCCCGCCCCTCCTCCCCTCTCTTCCCCGCCCCTCCTCCCCTCCCCTCCGCCCCTCCTCCCCTCCCCTCCCGCCCCTCCTCCCCTCCCCTCCTCCCCGCCCCTCCTCCCCTTCTCCCTCCTCCCCATCCCTCCTCCCCCTTCTCCCTCCTCCCCCTTCTCCCTCCTCCCCGCCCCTCCTCCCCCTTCTCCCCGCCCCTCCTCCCCCTTCTCCCTCCTCCCCGCCCCTCCTCCCCCTTCTCCCTCCTCCCCCTTCTCCCTCCTCCCCGCCCCTCCTCCCCCTTCTCCCTCCTCCCCGCCCCTCCTCCCCATTCTCCCTCCTCCCCGCCCCTCCTCCCCCTTCTCCCTCCTCCCCGCCCCTTCTCCCTCCTCCCCGCCCCTTCTCCCTCCTCCATCTCCTCCCCCTTGTCCCGCTCAAGGTACAAACCCAACTCCAATGGGCCAATTGACCCCCTGTGTTGCTTACCTCCTCTCGGGTAAGAATCTTGTCCAACAACGACTGGGATATGTCAACTCAATGGAATAAAAATAGTCTATAATTTACGATCCATAAATGATCCGGGTGCCACCACATGGTTTGTGATGTGATTTCTCCAGTACATGGTTTTTTTTAAGAAATGAAAGAGGAGGAGAACCATCTCATTAAAGAGCAATCCCATTGGAAACCTCGTCAGCAGTATAATTAGAAGCAGAAGATCTTAGAAGTTTTAGAGAGTAATTCCGAAATGGGGAAATAATTGAATTCAAATACGCAAGACATAAGTAGAACAGAAAGGTTAATCCTGAGGTTATTCCATGCTAAACCATGACAGGGCATTGTTACTACTGGACCAGACCCCAATGTCTTAGGAAACCAGACGAGAAACCCAAACAATTTTCAATTTGTAAAACTGATGAAAGGGTACTTCACCCCCGGGAGTGATTCCACTGGCAAATAGGGATCATTATATTGAAATAAACTTTATTATTATCACAGGATTAAACACGTTAACATCACAGAAAATAGCTTCACAATTAACAGTTAAACAATTCTTAAAATAAAAGGGAACGCTTTCACTTCGAACTTGTATCTTCTTTATCTCCAATTAAGCAAAGCCCATTACAGGTCAAAAGCCACTAGTAAATAAAGTTAGCAAACACCTTATACTTGCAGTACTATTGTGTAGCGATTACAAAGATAACAGAAGCAGGAGGAGGCCATTCGGCCCTTCGAGCCTGCCCAGCCATTCATTAAGATCATGGCCGATCATCCAATTCAATAGCCTAATCTCTCTTTCCCCCCATATCCTTTGCTCCCCTTTGCCCAAAGTGCTATATCTGACTGTTTCTTGAAAACATGATTGGTTGGCTGGTGGCCAATGAATTGGCCAGAAGGCTGTATTCTGCCCAGTAACAGTTGGTGATTGGATCCTGCTGGAGTGGGATGATTTCCAGGGTCAAGGAAAGCAGAGTTTGAATCTTGGATGTTCAAAGGAAAGGGCCTGCTTTCCCTCTCCCTCGCAGAAAAGCTGCTATATTTCTGAAACTACAGATACCTGAATGAATCTATAGTGAAAACCATTAGACTGGAATCAGAAAACCTCAAACTGAAAGCCTAAATCTAAGAAAGGTGTGCTATGAGACAACCATCTAATAAGAAGACTTGTATCTCTTTTACTTATTTTTACGCCTCTTCTCCCATCTGTCCTGTGTGTATGTAGAGTGTGGGGCGAGTTGAAATGCCATAAGGAATTAGATAAAGTTAGCCTGTCGTATTTGCTGCATACTTAATTATAGTTACTGTTATTAATAAGCTTAATTATGTTTACATTTACAAACCTGGTGACTGTAATTATTGGAAGCTAAGGGCCAAAGACTTCTGGTGCTTTTCTAAGAATTATTTATTAATTTCAATATGTGTTGCGACAGGAGAAGGAGGGAGGGAAAGGGAAGCAGGGGAGGGAGAAGGGGGAAAGAGGCAGGGACGTTCAGAGTGGGGGTGACTAATGGGGGAGAGGAGAGGGGGAACGGGTGAGGGCAGAAATGGGGGAGGGGAATGAGGAGAGGAGAGAGGGAATGGGGAGAGGAAAGGGGGTGCGCAAACTCCACACAGACAGTGACCTGGGGCCGGGATCGAACCCGGGCCCTCGGCGTCGGGAGGCAGCAGTGCTAACCACTGCCCCACTGTGCCGCCCTTCTTCCTTCCATCCTGACGATCAAAATCCTCACCACTCCTTATCTTTAAAAATTGTTTTTCCTCATGTTCCCTCTATTTTGTCAAACGCCTTAAAAAATCCAAGCAGGGACGATAGTGAAGTTTAAGGGGCATCTTGACAAATACATGAATAGGATGGGAATAGAGGGATGCGGACCCCGGAAGTGTAGAAGGTTTTAGTTTAGACGGGCGGCATGGTCGGCGCAGGCTTGGAGGGCCGAAGGGCCTGTTCCTGTGCTGTACTTTTCTTTGTTCTCTGGTTATTGATCTATCGGCCACTGAAAATAGTTTCACTTCATTTACTCGATCGGGACACTGTGCTAGCTCTGTTGGTCACATTCGCGGCCATGGCTCACTCCAGTGCATGAGCACAAAAATCTATACTGGCACACCAGTGCCGCACCGAGGGAGGGCTGCACTGTTGGGGTGCGATCTTTCAGGTGAGATGATAACCCAAGGCCTCACCAGCCCCCTCGTTTGTCTGATTGCAAAAGGTCCTGCGGAACTTGTTTGAAGAAGACCAGAGGAGTTCTCTCTGGTATCCATGGCTAATATTTATCCCTCAACCAACAGCTCACAAACAGATTATCTAGCCTTTATCATGTTGCTGTTTGTAAGAACTTGCTATGTGCAAATTCGCTGTAGTGTTTCCTACATTACAATAATGACGTTTCTGTGGTGAATGAGATTCACACGGTATTATAAGTTACCAATGTCACTCTGTTCCCATTGCATATATGTACCGATATTGTAAGTGCAGTTGCACTACCTGACCACCAGAGGGAGTAGCTCCGCCCAGAACTCCTCCCCCTGGAGCTGCTGTAAAAAGATCCGTGCCACAGAGCCAGCCGGCCAGTTCATCGAAAGTTCAACGGCGAACAGGCTAGCTCTGTTGTAAGTATATTAAAACCGCTATTCTAATCCTACAAGCACGTGTCCGTAGAATTGATGGTTCCATCAGTTTCGAAAGTCCTTCATCGGCTGTGAAAGCGCTTTGAGATACAGAATGGTCGTAAAAAGCATTGTGTAGATGCAAGTCATTCTTTTCATGATTTTATAAACCTCAAATCTCCTCTTAATCTTCTCTGCCATGTGGAGAACAACGCCAGCTTCTCCAGCCCGGCCACATGACTAATCTTTCAGCACTGGAAGCATTCCCGTCTCCCTCTTCCATATTCTTTCCAAAGCTTTCATATTCTTCCTAAAGTATGGGCCCAGTAAAATCCCTTCTTCACATGGATTGGGTGAAGTAGGAGAATGATTGTAAAGGCAGTCAGATGTTGGGAAGGGGATGAGAATGAGCTCGGACAGCTATCCAGCCACCACTCATCTACTTCTCTGTCTGGTGTCGCACGTTGAGGTTCCGCCCAATTACAGTCTCTGTTTCGGTGGAAGGTTGCATTAGACACAGCAAACAGGCCATTATTAAGCGCCACAAGACATGCCTACCAATTAAAAGATTTTTTTTTTTAGTTGCTGCCCATGCATTTCATGCTGGGATGGGAGCAAAGTGAAGCACTACATTCTCTTTTGAAGTTCTTGGGGAGGATGTTTTCTCTGATTGCTCCAGACATTCATTAACACAACATCTCATCACATCTTGAAAATGTCTCAAAGGCACTGCCCATGCAACAGATCGCTTTGAAGAAAAGCAAGCAATAGCCCAGAAATTAAATGTTGACTATATTGATACCCAAAACCTCACGAACCAGCATTTTATTTTAGGCCTTTTATCCCAGTTATTTGAAGGCGCTTAATGCGCAACATTGGAAAATAAAAATGAGTTGCATTTATTTAAAGCCTTTTCCAACTTTAAGATGTCCGAAAGCACTTCAAAACCACGATATAGAAATATAGTAATTTCTGTAATGTAGGAAAAACGGCCACTCATTTGGGGAGTAAACGTTGTGTAAACGTTCAGGTTGTTTGTTTCAGATGTTGGCCAAGTCACAGTTCATTTGTGTTCTTATTGTTCTTATTATCTTTATTTGTGTCACAAGTAGGCTTGCCTTAACAGTGCAATGAAGTTACTGTGAAAATAGTTCAATACTTCATCCAAAAAGGGGCATCTCTGACAGTGCGGCACTCCCTCAGTATTGCACCACTCTATTGAGATGGGTTTTAATTTACCTCCCGGTTCAGAGGCCAGAATAATACCAGAGTCAGTCTCACAGGGTCAAAGGGATTGAGTACAGAGAACTGTAAAGGACCACCTCGTCATTCAATTGGGAACCTTCCAATCTTACCGATTCAACTATTTCAGATCATAATCTCTGCTCCATTTTGTTTGTTTTGCTTATTTTTCAACCAGCTGTACACTTGATCTCGGCACATCTTTTCTTGCCCAACACAATTCCCTTTGGGAAAGGCTAGCTCTTCTGTTGTTCAATGGCCCCTGACTTTCACTCTATCAGACCTTCTTTTTGTTCTTGTCCCACCCACCCCTTGCTCAAAGCTCAATACATTTCTAACTCTTCCCAGTTATGGTAAAAGGTCACAGACCTAGAACGTTAACAGTGTCGCTCTCCACAGATGCTGCAATAAACTGGTGAGTATTTCCAGCATTTCAAGACCTGCTGTACTGTCTTTTGCTGTTTGATCACCTTATTGCTGTTTGTGGATGTTTGCTGTGTGTATGTGGGTTTTCAATACCACAAGTGTCTTACAAAAGTACCTCGTTGGTTGCAACGTGCTTTGGGATTTACTGAGGATATCGCTTGGATCAAGGTGGGAGGAGTGCGCACCAGCCCCATTATTGCACAGGTCGCAGCAATAGTGAAAAGGTTTAATTCATTCACCAAAATGACTAATCGTTTACTTTCACTAATATTGAACCCGAAATAAAAGAGACTTCAACCAGACTTATTTCAATAAACTCAGAATAATTGATTTATTATACAACAAAATACTTCAAACAAGTTAAAAATAACATAATCTGTAATCCAAAGGTTTAACAATTTACCCCCTTATAAAAATCCCAACACACACACAAACACAAAACAAGACAAATAAGGTCCCCGCAGAGGATGGCATAAGGAAACTATACAGGATGAAGTTAAAAAAGGTCTTGACACTGCCGATCTGACAGACTGCTGGTCACTGTGGTTATCCGGAAATCCTTTCAGATGGATCTTTGGTGAAACATCGTCTTTGCTGACTCTAGCTTGCCACAGTTTTGCTGTCCTTCAATATGGAGGAGTTATACTGAGCTGAGAACTTTCTGGCTGAATGTGAAAATTCCACTCTGGGCTGCAGGCAAAAGAGGGGGCGAGAGAGAGAGAAGGAAAGAGAGAGAGAAGGAAAGAGGAAGAGAGTAGTCTTCCTTCACTGTTTGCTCCCAAGGCACGCGCACACATGGAGTCCAAAATAAAACATTCAGAAAGAACATCGCCCAGGCAAGGTGTTTCCAACCACTCACCAGGAGCCTACAACCTGGCAACAGCCATTGCATTTACTTTAACTCAAGTGAACAAAATAACTCTCTCACCAGGTGTCGTGTTGGTCATCTAGCTGAAGTCATGTGATTTCATGGGAAAAGCAGCTTGCTCACAGACCAAAGTGAACTTGTAGCCTTTAAAAAAAAACCTCAGGACAGTGTCCAAAACACAATGTCCTTCCATTTTTTTTTAAAAGCTTAAAGCCTTTGGATATATTGTATTCCTCATAATATAAATGTTTCTCTATAAATACAAGCCTTTCTATGTCCTCAATAATAATTTTGAACTGTATCACGAAGACAAAAGAGAACATTCTTCGGATTGGAATCTAGCAAAGTCGTAAAGGAAATCTTTCTGCCTTATTCACGATAAGTTTTATACATAAAAAAAGCAATGCTCACCCAAGATATTATGAGAATGATCTTCACCACTTGATCAGACAGATTCAGGAGTTTCACATTTGGGGTCGGACTTTGCACTCCGTGGCAAATTGATGGTGCTTGTTGCTGACCTCGAAGGAATCTGCTCACAAAGATCTAGTGGCCTCTCAATTCCCAATATTAATTTGGCTCAGGACCAAGTTAATGGGATCTCTAAGTGTGCAGGAGCAGCAATGTTATTCAGCAGCATAAGCTGTCAATCACATTGATTTGCTGTCTGTGAGAATACCTCAAAGTTAAATGCATTGATTATCCTTTTTATAATTTTTTCAGAGAGTGAAATAAAGATTGGGATTGTATATAAAGTGAAATAAACAAATTTTAAAATAAAAATGAAAAACTATGCAATTGCCATAAAGTGCAAAAATTGACATTGCAGAAATACAAAATTAGTTTTCTAATGTCAGAAAGGTTGTTTTGCAGTAGTTCCGTGATACTTTGTTAAAAGCCAAGTTATACCTCATTGACAAACCGTGATTATTTTTGCAATTTTTAAGAGTGATATCACAAGAAAGAGGAGGTTCTTGTTAGTTCAATCATGTCTGAGGATTGCTGTCTGCAGGGATTTCAGCAGCCCAGCCTGTGGAGGAGCAAAGAGTCAGGCAACAACTTCTGGATTTCCCTGTTTAGCTACATACGCACTGATTTCAGAAGGCAATGTAGTGAAGGTCAGCATTGACAGTTTCAGCATCATTACTGGCCAATTTCTATTGAGACTCGATGATCCCACACAATGGTGACCTGTACAGTATCCTATGCGTAGCGGAGTAATTCTACACCAAATCCCAATAGCTCACCAATCTTTTTCATTTGATCCTTCTCAACAGGTTCCCTTGTACCGCCGTTTTTGGTCTCGTATTTTCAGTCTGCGATTGATTACTTGCCAAATTGTTCAGGAGTATGATTGGGTTAAACCAGCTTCCAACATGCTCCTGCCTCCATTTGAGACCCAATGTTTTGAGGTTAGAACCTCCTCATTCCATTCCACATTGCAGCACCCATACATGCTCACCTTATTCAGCTGCTCTTTGTGCATATTACATAACTTGTTGCTCCAACTTCTGAACCAATGCTGAAAATAATGTAGCTAAAAGGGTTAAATTAAATTCTGCGAACTGGCTGCATAAATTTAAGTTTGTATTCCCGTCATCTAATTGATTGACAATTCTGGTAAATCTGTGCTGTATCCCCTTCAAGGTCTATACATCCTTCCAGAGGTGAGATGACTACTGCAGCCAGGTGTGATCCCCGCACACAGCTGAAACATCAGGTTCTCAATTCCAAAACGAGCAAGGTGTTTAATTCAATCAAGGCATTATTTTTGGGGCATAGGCACAGATTGAAAATGGATAATTAAAAGGAAAATACTGCGGATGCTGGAAATCTGAAATAAAAACAGAAAATGCTGGTTAAACTCAGCAGGTCTGGCAGCCTCGGTGGAGAAGAACTGAGTTAATGATTCGAGTGTGTATGATTCCCTCTCCGCGGGTCTGCCAGGCCTGCTCAGTTTACCCACCAATTTCTGTTGAAAAAGGGTACATTTTCCTGTGTGCTTGCTGGCCCCTGACTGGGCAGGGCAACGCGCAAACATGAATAGATTGTGTGTGTGTAGCCTCTATCATAACTGGCACTGGACACGAGTTTCAGGTTCTGAAGAAGCAGCGATATTGTTGACCTGCTATTTGTTCTTTTCAGATGCTGACAGGCGTACCGCATACATTTTAGCATTTTCTGTACAAAATTTGTGCAGGGTATTTATTTTAACCAGGGACAACTTGAACAAGATCACTCTATATTTCTTTATTCTTGGTATGAGCTATTACATTATACAGCACTTCATTTAAAAAACCTATTGTACAGACGCAAAAACTTTTAAGGTATTTGCATAAAGACATTTAATAACAGCGCTGGTTCCAGTTAGATCCTTGGAGGTTGTTAATAGTAGTAGCAGCCAAAGGCAGCAGCAACGCAGAACAAGCTTTCCTAAAAGCAGACAAACTGGATTAATACAAAATTGAGACATATTACATGTCGAAGATACAGTCATTACTAAGGCTCAACAAAGTTTTGGTAAGGCTTGAACTCATAATCCAAGCCAGCACGCCCAGTGCCAGGACTAAAGTGCAATGTTACTGGATTAGTAACCCAGAGACCCAGGCTAATGCTCTGGGGACATGGTGTGAAATCCCACCAATTTGGAACTGGAACTGGAAGCTAGTCTCAGTAACAGCAGCACAAAACTATCAACTATCAAGGGGCTGGTTTAGCACACTGGGCTAAATCGCTGACTTTAAAAGTAGACCAAGGCAGGCCAGCAGAACGGTTCAATTCCCGTACCAGCCTCCCCGAACAGGCGCCGGAATGTGGCGACTAGGGGCTTTTCACAGTAACTTCATTGAAGCCTACTTGTGACAATAGGCGATTTTCATTTCATTTCATTTTCAATTGTTGTACAAACCCATCTGGTTCACTAGTGTCCTTCAGGGAAGGAAATCTGCCGTCCTTACCCCGGTCTGGCCTACATGTGACACCAGACTTACAGCAATGTAGCTGACTCTTACCTGCCCTCTGAAATGGCCGAGCAAGACACTCAGTTGTACCAAACCGCTACAGAAAGGGTCAAGCCACCTCATTCTCAAGAGCAATTTGAGATGGTCAACATGCTGATCTTGCCCAATCTTGCAAGAATTGAAAAAAGGGAGTGCGACAAGTGAGGTGTTAAAACAAAGCTCTGTCGATCCTCAGGAGGTTGCAAATTCTCCACAGACACTATTTCAAAGAAGAGCAGCAAGTTTCCCGAATGTCCTGGTTAATATTTATCCCTCAACCGATATCTAAAAATGGATGATCTGGTCACAATCACATGGCTGTGCACAGGAGAGATCGGCCGTGCACACACTGACCAGTGTGATCCCTTTACTGTCTTGGGCAGCACGGTAGCATTGTGGATAGCACTGTGGCTTCACAGCTCCAGGGTCCCAAGTTCGATTCCCGGCTTGGGTCACTGTCTGTGTGAAGTCTGCACGTTCTCCCTGTGTCTGCGTGGGTTTCCTCCGGGTGCCGTCCGGTTTCCTCCCACAGTCCAAAGACGTACAGTTTAGGTGTATTGGCCATGATATATTGCCCTGAGTAATCAAAACGGTTAGGAGGGGACAGCACGGTGGCGCAGTGGGTTAGCCCTGCTGCCTCATGGTGCCGAGGTCCCAGGTTCGAATCCCGGCTCTGGGTCACTCTCCGCGTGGAGGTTGCACATTCTCCCCGTGTCTGCGTGGGTTTCGCCCTCACAACCCAAAGATGTGCAGTTTAGGTGGATTGGCCACGCTAAATCGCTCCTTAATTGGAAAAAATGAATTGGGTACTTTAAATTTATATAAAAAAAGGTTAGGAGGGATTATTGGGTTACGGGGATAGGGTGGTCGGTGCAGACTCGATGGGCCGAATGGCCTCCTTCTGCACTGTATGTTCTATGTTCTAAATAGTGACTGCATTTCACAAAGTACTTTGTTGGCCATCATGCACTTTGGGATATTTTGAGACTGTGAAAGGTGCTACAGAAATGCAAGCTCTTTCTTCTTTTCATCTGGGATAGCGGGTGTCGTCCAGGGCACCTCAACCACAGAAAGGGTTACCTGTGATTTCAGGTATTGAGAAGTTCCACCCTCAGCAAAGGTTGAGAGTGTTGCGGCCTCATTTTGGGGGAAGAGAGAATACAAGTTGTCAGAATGGAAATCATAAAATCTCCGCAGTGCTGAAGGAGGCCATTCAGCCCATCAGGTCTGCACCGGCCCTCTGAGAAAGCACCCTACCTAGGCCCAATTACCTGCCCTATCCGCGTAACCTTTGGACACAATGGGGGAATTTAGCACGACCAATCCACTAAACCTGCACATCTTTGGCCTGAGAGAGGAAACCGGAGCACCCGGAGGAAACCCACGCAGACACGGGGAGAATGTGCACAGGGAGAATGTGCAGACTCTACACAGACAGTCACCCAAAGTTAGAATCGAGGTCTGACTCGAACCTAGGTCCCTGGCGTTGTGATGCAGCAGTGCTAACCACTGTGCCACCATGCTGCCACGTCAATTCCCATAATCTCACGACTGTGGAGGGAATTGACAAAGTTGTTGGCAAGGTAAAGATGAGAAGGATCAGAATGAAAAAGAGAGTCAGGGAAAAGCTATTTCAGCCAAATGATGACTGAGTTATAGAATATCGTACCTCAATGAGGAGACAATTGAACGTGTTTATAGATTGAAGACATTGATATAGAGAAAAAGCATGTAGAATTCTGGGCTTTATTAATAGGGGCATAGGAGTACAAGAGCAAGGAGGTTATGCTGAATTTGTACAAAACACCAGTTAGACATCAGCTGCAATATTGTGCATAGTTCTGGGCGCCACTCAATAGGAAGGATGTGAACACATTGGAGAGAGTGTGGAAGAGGTTGACAAGAATGGCTCCAGGGATGAGAAACTTCAGTGATGAGGATGGATCGGAGAGGTTGGGACTGTTCTCCTTGAAGAGAAGAAGGCTGAGAGGAGGTTTGATAGAGATGTTCAAAACCATGAAGGGGCTGGACAAAGTAGACAGGGAGAAACTGTTCCCACTTGCAAAAGGATCGATACCAAGAGGGCACAGATTTAAAGCGATTTGTAAAAGGAGCAAATGTGATGTGAGAAAAAAACTTTTTCACAGCGAATGGTTTGGGTCTGGAATGTGGTGGGCGCAGGTTCAATCGAGACATTCAAGAGGGTATTAGATGGTTACTTGAATAGAATCATAGAATTTACAGCACAGAAGAGGCCATTAGGCCCATTGAGTCTGCACTGGCCCTTACAAAGAGCTCCCTACTAAAGTCCAAGTATCTACCCTATCCCCGTAACCGAGTAACCCCCACTTAACATTTTTTGGACACTAAGGGCAATTTATCATGGCCAATCCACATACCCTGTACATCTTTGGACTGTGGGAGGAAACCGGAGCACCCGGAGGGAACCCACGCAGATACGGGGAGAGCGTGCAGACTCCGCACAGACAGTGACCCAGCCGGGAATCGAACCTGGGACCCTGGAGCTGTGAAGCAACTGTGCTAACCACTATGGTATTGTGCTGACCTGCACAATGTGCAAGGGAAAAGGGAAGGGAATGGCAATGAGCCACGATGCTCTTTTGGGGAACCAGTGCAGACACAATGGACCAAATAGCCATATGCACCATAATAATCTGGGACTCCGGATACTGGGATTAGCAAAAAGTGATACTTTTTTTGACTTCAATGGGTTTTTTCTCTTTCTCAACCTCACTGCCTTTTCTCTCTCTTTCCTGCAGCCTGTTGCAATTGCGGCAAACAGAAAGATAAGAATTTCTGTATTTCAGGTCATCAACGTTCCATTATCTTTAATTGAGAAAATGAGTTGGAGCACTGCGGGTCACAGAGCAGACACCAAACACCTTTAATATAATAAAACGTCTCAGCAGGTTGCACGGGAACACAATCAAACAAAATTCGACACCTTGAGGAAATATTAGGAAAAAACTTGGTCAAAGATTTAAGTTTTAAGGAAGGGTCTGAAAGGAGGAAAGATAGATGGAGGGATTTCAGGAGAAAATTCTAGTGCTTAGGGCGCGACTGAGGCACGAGGTCGATGGTGAATGATTCAAATTGGTGAGGTGCAAGAAGTCAGAACCGTGGCAGAGAACAGGGGCTTTTAAAGATTTCTTTTTCACAGGATGTGGGCGTGTCGCTAAGCCAGCAATTTTTACCAATCCCTAATTGCCCTTAAGGTGTGGCGATCCGCCTTCTTGAACCATTGGCGTCCATGTGATGTATAAAACGCTGGTTAGGCCCCAGCTGGTGGCCACACTATAGAAAGGAAGTGATTGCACTGGAGAGGGTGCAGAGGAAGTTCACCAGGATATTGCCTGGGCTGGATCAATCCAGCTATCAAAAGAGAGTGAAAGGGTGGTGAGGCAGGAACTCTCACAACTTTTACAAAGTATTTAGATAAACACTTGAAATGTCACTGCAGACAAGGCTACGGACCAAGTGCTGGAAAATGGGATTAGATTAGATAGATCCTCGGGGCAGCATGCTGGCGCAGTGGTTAGCACTGCTGCCTCACTGCGCCAAGGACCCGGGTTCAATCCCACGCCCGGGTCACTGTCCGTGTGGAGTTTGCACATTCTCCCCGTGTCTGCGTGGGTCTCACCCCCACAACCCAAAGATGTGCAGGGTAGGTGGAATGGCCACGCTAAATTGCCCCTTAATAGGAAAAAAAAAGAATTGGGTACTCTAAATCTAATATTAAAGAAGAGATGGTGTTTGATGGTTGGAATGGACGCGATGGGTTGAAGGTCTCTTGCTGTGCTGTAAAACTCTATGTATTCACTAGCTAGTCACACGTGACGCTGTACGGTAATGCAATGGTCATGCTGCCAGACGAGTAATCCAGAGATCTGAAGTAATCGCCCAGAGAAAATACGTTCAAATCCCTCATGTTGGAGAAAATTGATAGAGATTGGCTGTTATTGGTCAACATTACATGTTATTCATGAAGGCCTCACCTTCTCAACCTTGACCCTCGCCTGAGGTGTGGTGACCCTCAGGTTAAATGATCATCAGTCGTCTCTCCCCATAAGGAGAAAGCAGCCAATGGTCGTCTGGAACTATGGTGGCTTTACCTTTTCTATCTTTACCTTACCAGTAACATTGACCATCTGGATGGCAGTAGGTGACCTATATGGTCACCTTCAGGAGAGAGAAACACAAGCGCAATTTTTTTAAAAATTCAGTTGACCGACTAAAACAAACCAAAGTGGAGATAAAACAGTTACTGGTCCAGAGTAAATCCTTTCTCCCAGACACCCCAGATCCCCAATACACAGCATTAATGCACAATGTACACTTACGTTCATATACACAGCCTGCGCAAAGTTATCCGTGTCAGCATCCCAGAAACACCTTGCAACCATTCTGAAAGGAAACAAAGACTTGTTGATATTTGGTAAAACTCACATTTATTCAGAACAAAGTCAGGGTATTCCGCACACTGAAAGGGTTGGTCAAATGAAACGGGAAAAAGAGTGGGCCTGACAGATATCGGGTTGATAATGCGAGTAAGAACCAGGCTGAATGTAGAAAATTCAGAAGAAATAAGAGAAGCAAAGAGAGAGTATAAAAGACTAGTATTAACATGAAAGGAAATTTTAAAGTCTTCCAGAAACATAGAAATAGGGGGGAGGGGGAACGGGGGACCTGGAGGCAGGAGGCATGCCTGAAGTACAAGGGAGTCAAAGGGGTATGGGTGGAATGTGGAGTTGAGGCCACATTCAGATCAGCCATTATCTTATTGATTCACAGTGTGGCTCGAGGGATGGAACAGCCACTTCTACTGCTAATTCATATGTTTATATGCACCTTGCATCTGTCCTTACCAAAGAAGATCCTGTCACAGTCATAGTGAAAGAGGAGACTGTTAAGACACATGATGAGTCAAAAATCGATAAGGAGGTTCATAGAATTTACAGAACAGGAGGCCATTCGGCCCATTGAGTCTGCACTGGCCCTTGGGATGAGCACCCTACTTAAGCCCACAACTCCACCCTATCCCTGTAACACAGTAACCCCAACATTTTGGACACTAAGGGCAATTTAGCATGGCCAATCCACCTCACCTGCACATCTTTGGCTGGCTCTACTTAAAGTTGGTAAGTCACCAGGACAGGACCAAATTCATCCAAGGATTCTGAGGCAAGTAAAGGTCAAAATTGCAGAAGCCCACAGTCCATAATTTTCCAATCCGCCTTAGATACGATGCTGGTGCTGGAGGACTGTAAATATAATAAGACCATAAGACCATAATAGCCTAGTTCAAGAAAAGGGTGCAAGAATAAGGCCAGCAACAGCAGACCAGTCAGTTTACCTCAGGAGGAAAGCTTTCGAAACAATTATCTGGACAAAGTGTCACAAAAACAGAGTAATTAAGGAAAGCCAGCACAGATTTGTTCAGGGCAATTGTTGTTTAACTAACCTAATTGGGTTCTTTCATGAAGTAACAGCGAGGGTTGATGAGGCGATGTGCTTGATGTGATCTACATCAGTCATTTTCAAAGTCAGGATTTTGGGCAGGTGTCGGGAGCCCTTGTGTGTTATATGTAGTGAAGTACTGGCAAATGAGAGTCTAAAGCCCTCAAACATCAAAGACATTTGAAGACTAAGCATGGTGAGTTCGAGGACAAACCTCTTGATTTTTTTCAACCGTTGCAATGAGACCTTAAATCATCAACTGAAGTCCATAACAGAAATGTAACCTTGAATAACAAAGCAACTGAGATCGCGAGGACCAAGCAGACTCACCTGTCACATTAAAGCTAAGTGAAAATGGTGGGTCGCAAAGGTCAACTGGCATGCGTCGCAAAGGTCGGCCAGCGTGGGTCGCGAAGGATGACCAGTTGGTAAAAATCGGTCCCGGACATCCAGAAGGTGTTTGATAAAGTACTATATATCAGGTTAATCAGCAAAATCATTCCCATGGAATAAGATGGACAGTGGTAGAGTGGTTATGGAGTAATGGTGAATAGTTGTTTATCAAACAGGAGAATTTATAGTGGGGTTCCCCAGGAGTCGGCATTGGGACCCCTGGCTGTTCTTGAAATACATTAAGAGCCTAGATTTGAGTGTAGGTGCTAATGGCACAAAACTTGCAAGTATAGTGAACTGCGAGGAGTATAGTGATAGATCTCAAGGGTACATAGACTGGCTGGTGGTATGGGCGAACTGTCAGATTACATTTTTTGCAGAGAAGTGTGAAGTGATACATTTTCATAAGAAGAACAAGGAAAGACAACGTAAAATAAAGGATATAATTCTAAAGGGGATGCGGGTGGAGGGTGGCCTGCAAATATATATGCACAAAGTATTTATTGAAGGTGGCAGAGCAGTTTGATAATAATAATAATCTTTTGTCACAAGTATGAAGTTACTGTGAAAAGCCCCTAGTCGCCACATTCCGGCGCCTGTGCGGGTAAGCCGGTATGGAAATTGAACCCACGCTGCTGGCCTCGTTCTGCATTACAAGCCAGCTGTCTAGCCCACTGAGCTAAACCGGCTGATTGAGAAAGTGGTTAATAAAGCATATGGAATCCTGGGCTTTCTAAATCAGGGCATACAGTACAAAGCAAGGAAGTTATAAGGAACCTTTACAAAACATTGGTTTGGTCTCAAGTGGAGTATTGCGTCCACTTCCAGGTATCAGACGTTAGGAAAGATGTGAAGCCATCACAGTGGCTTCAAAAAAGATTCATGAGAAAGGCTCCTGGGATGAGGAACTTCAGTTACGTCGAGAGGTTGGAAATCTGGGATTGTTCTCCTTAGAGAAGGTCGAGACAAGATTTGATAGATGCATTAAAAGTCACGAGGGATATCGACAAAGTAGACAGGAGTGGCACTGTTCCCATTGGTAGGAGTTTGAGGACCAGAGGAAACAGATTTAAAGGTGATTGGTAAAAGAACGAGAGGCAACATAAAAACGTTTTTGCGCAGCGAGTGGTTAGGATCCAGAATGCACTGCCTGAGAGTGCGGTGGAGGCAGATCCAATCGTGGATTTAGAAAGGAAATTGGAGAAGCATCTGCGGGGCTACGGAGATAGGGAGGGGAGTGAAACCAGCTGAGTGCTCTTTCTCCCACCTGGCATGGATATGAAGGGCCTCCCTCCGTGTGTGCTGTCTATAATTCTATACCCTGATGTAGTAAAACATCCCAAGGTGTGTCAGAGGAATGTAAACACATAACTGGACCATGTAAGGGGATAACAAGGCAGGTGGTCATAGAAAGAAATTTTAAGAGGTACCTCAAAGAAGAGGAGGCTTATTGCGCTGAAAGCGAAGGCCTCTCCACGGATCTCCTTTAAGATGAATTTTAAATTAAAAGCAACTTGGTCTTGGCCACGAACCTGTTCCTTCCTTCATGCTGTGTAATTTTTTTGTTCTCAGCTATTTCTCCTTTCTCTTGTCACAGCACACTCAAGAACAAAGAACAATACAGCACAGGAACAGGCCCTTCGGCCCTCCAAGCCTGCGACGATCACGTGTCCTATCTAGGCCAACCGTCTGAATCCTTCTAAACCCCATCTGTTCATGTGTCTATCCACATAAGTCCTAAAGGTCGCTAAAGTATCTGCCTCAACCACCTCACTTGGCAGTGCATTCCAGGCCACCACCACCCTCTGTGTAAAAACCTTCCCCCGCACATCTCCACTGAACCTATCCCCATCACCTTGAACTTGTGCCCCCTTGAAATTATCATTTCCACCCTGGGAAAAAGCCTCCAATTGTTCACTCTATACCTCTCATAATTTTATAAACTATCAGGCCGCCCCTCAGCCCCGTCTTTCCAGGGAGAAAAATCCCAGTTTATTCAATCTCAACTCATAGCTAATACCCTCCATACCAGGCAACATCCTGGGAAACCTTTCGTGTACTCTCTCCATATGTCCTTCTGGTAGTGTGGTGACCAGAATTGGACACAGTATTCCAAATGTGGCCTAACCAACGTTCTATATAACTGGAACATAATTTGTGAACTTTTATACCCGATGCCCCATCCGATGAAGGCAAGCATGCCATTTACTTTCTTTACCACCATTTCCACCTGTGCTGCCATTTTTAAGGACCTGTGGACCTGCCCTCTCTGCTCCTCTTCACTGAGGATGCCGCATAGGACTGATCCTCCCGATCTTAGCTAGGTTGGTGTTTGAAGGGACCAGCAGCTGGGAAAAATCACAGGTCTGCTACCCCAGATCTATCGCCCCTTAAATCGATCTACTATGAGGGCAGCGAGCCTGTGATTTTTCACAACCAGTTTCACCGCCGATCATGAATCTCTTCAGGACCACCCGAGATCTCCCCATGAGATCTACAGGCAAAATATAAAATGGAGGTTGCCTAATTTATTCTTTCGTGGGATACAAGTGCCACCAGCAAGGCCAGCATTTGTTTTCCCATCACTAATTTCCATTGAACTGAGTGGCTTGCTCAGTCAATCATATTGCCATTCGTTGTGGAGTCACATGGAAGGCCAGACCAGGCCATGATGGCAGATTTCGGGCAGCACGATGGCGCAGTGGGTTAGCACTGCTGCCTCACGGCGCCGAGGTCCCAGGTTCAATCCCGGCTCTGGGTCATTGTCCGTGTGGAGTTTGCACATTCTCCCCGTGTTTGCGTGGGTTTCGCCCCCACAACCCAAAGATGTGCAGGGTTAGGTGGATTGGCCACGCTAAAATTGACCCTTAATTGGAAAAAATCAATTGGGTACTCTAAATTTAAAAAAAAAAATGATGGCAGATTTCCTTCCCCACAAAACATTAGTAAACCAGATGGGTTTTTACAACAACCGATAATTAATTTAATAATCACCGTTACTGAAACTAGCTTTCCCAAGTTCAGATTTCATTATATTATTTAATATGTTAGAATTGCATAGAATGTAAGCATGGAAACAGGTATTTAGCCTAAATCGGACATTCTGAATTTTCCCTCTGTGTACCCGAACAGGTGCCACAATGTGGTGACTAGGGGCTTTTCACAGTAACTTCATTGCAGTGTTAATGTAAGCCTACTTGTGACAATAAAGACTATTTAAAAATTGGTGTATATACTCCACTGAGCCTTCTTCCACCCCTCTTCATTTAACTCTACCAGTATAAATTTTTCTTATTTTCCCCCTTATGTATTTATCTAGCTTCCCCTTTAAGGCTTCTATCTACTTTCATGAGCTGCTACTCATTATAAAGTGCTTCACATTACAACGCTTGTTTTTTTCTACAAATACTCTCTTCATTGCTATACTAGGACAAGTTTCAAACCAGAACCAATCTGGTGATGTTCTGCACCCATCATTTTGAGCTGATAAACAGGCATTAAAACCAGCTATGTGATGCAAGACAGCAATGCAGAATAGCAACAGAATGTGAAATATGCATTGAATTTACTGAAGAGAAAGAATTCATTGGTGACCATTCCCTGGAAGTATCCAGTGAAAAATTGTGATTAACCAGGCACATTGGTTACTTGGATACATCTTCAAGGATATTCAACAATTATTTTGAACAACGTATTTTTTAATCTTGCCAGTTGTTGCTGAATGTTAAGTCGCATTCTTGCCCAAGTCGGTGGGTTCAAGGTTCAAGTGACACCCCAGGGTCTTGAGCCCAAACTCTCGGCAGTATTGAAGGAATGATGCACTATGAGAGGTGTTGTCTTTGGATGAAATGTTCAGCTGGGGTCCCATCTATCCTCTCAGGTGGATGCACTATATCCCAGGGCACCATATGGAAGGACTGACCCTGGGACAATTTCCATCCCTCAATCCACATAATACCAGATTATCTGGTCATTATCACATTGCTGTTTGTGGGAGCTTGCTGTGCACAAATTGGCTGCTGCAATTCCAACATTACAGCAGTACGTCATTGGCTGTGGAGTGCTTTGGAATATCCTGAGAGTTTGAAGGGTGCTTTATAAATGCAGGATTTTTTTCTACTTTTGTTGGAACAGCCAGGTCACCGATTCCCAGCATTTAAAAAAAATTAATTTACGGGTATGGGCGCCGCTGGTTAGACCAGCATTTGTTGCCCATCCGTAGTTGCCCATCAGAATGTGACGGTGAGTTGCCTTCTTGAACCGCAGCAGTCCTTGAGGTGTAGGTACACCCACTGAGCTGTTAGGGAGGGGGTTCCAGGACGTTGACCCAGTGACAGTGAAGGAACGGCCGATATATTTCCAAGTCAGGGTGGTGAGTGACTTGGAGGGAAACCTCCAGGTGGTGGGGTTCCAAGGAATCTGCTGCTCTTGTCCTTCTAGATGATAGTGTTTGTGAGCTTGGAAGGTGCTGTCTCAGGCACTTTGGCTAGTTGCTGCAGTGCATCTTGTAGATGGTGCATCTGGCTGCCACTGTTAGTCAGTTGTGGAGGGTTTGAATGTTTGTGGAAGGGGGAGCAATCAAGCAGCTGCTTTGTCCGGGATGGTGTTGAGCTTCTCGAGTGTTGATGGAGCGACACTCATCCAGGTAAGCAGAGAGTATTCCATTACACTCCTAACTTGTGCCTTGTAAATGGTGGTCAGGTGGTGAGTTACTCGCCGAAGGATTCCTCGCCTTTGACCTGCCCAGGTAGTCACAGTATTAATGTGGCTAGTCCAGTTTAGGTTCTGGTCAATGGTAACCCCCGGGATGTTGATTGTGGGGATTCAGTGATGGTAATGACATTGAATGTCAAGAGACAGTGGTTAGATCCTCTCTTGTAGGAGATAGTCATTGCCTGGCATTTGTATGGTGCAAATGTAACTTGCCACTTGTCAGCCCAAGCCTGGATATTGTCCAGGTCTTGCTGCATTTGGACATGGACTGCTGGTTTAGCTCACTGAGCTAAATCGCTGGCTTTTAAAGCAGACCAAGCAGGCCAGCAGCACGGTTCGATTCCCGTACCAGCCTCCCCGGACAGGTGCCGGAATGTAGCGACTAGGGGCTTGTCACAGTAACTTCATTGAAGCCTACTCGTGACAATAAGCGATTTTCATTTCATTTCATTATCTGAGGAGTCTCGAATGGTGCTGAACATTGTGCAGTCATCCGCAAACATCCCTACTTTTGACCTTGTGATGGAAGGAAGGTCATTGATGAAGCAGCTTAAGTTGGTTGGGCGGAGGACCCTGGGGGACTCCTGGAATTTAGATGATTAACTTGCAACCACTACCAGCATCTTCCTTTGTGCCAGGAATGACTTCAATCAGTGGAGAGTTTTCCCCCCGATTCCCATTGACTCCAGTTTAGCTCGGGCTCCTTGATGCCACACTCGGTCAAATGCTGCCTTGATGTCAAGGGCAGTCACTTTCACCTCACTTCCGGCATTCAGCTCTTTTGAGAATAGGAGTGAGGATATATTGGGGAAAGTCTTTAAACGAGGAACCACATTAACATGATAATCAAACAGTAAAGCTACAACGTTGCTTCAAATTAAACAGCTGCAGTGAATAAAATCTGGAATAAAAAGCTAGCAGCACTCGTGGTGACCACAAAACTACTGAATTACCAAAAACCCATCTGGTTCAAAGATGTCCTGGAGGGAAGGAGGCCTGCTGTCCTTATCGATCCTGGCCTCGAGGTGACTCCAGGTCCGTAGCAATGTGGTCAACTCTTAACTGCTCTCCGAAAAGGCCGAGCAACCCATTATAATCTATCAGGACATCACTGATATATTGCATTCATCGATCTCACCAAGGCATTTGATCTTGTGAACAGAGGTGGTCAATTTAAACCGGAGAAAGTTGGCTGTCCGCCGATGATGCTCAGTGTTATCTCCTGTTCCCAAGATGTGATTGGAAGGTCAGCTGTGACAGGGCATCACCAGTGTCCTTCGAGATCCGCAGTGGCATCAAAGAGGTTTGTGTTCCAGCACTGACAGGCTGCATATTGTTCTCTTTGCTGTTGTCATATGTTTTTCCGGTTATCAACAGTGGGGTTTGTTTTATCAATTCAAGGGGTGTATTCATTGTAGGTTCTGCCAGCATTTATTGTCCACCCCTAAATGACCTTGAGAAGTTGGTGGTGACCTGCCTCCTTGAACAGCTGCAGTCCATGTGGTATAGGGAGTGCTGTTAGGAGGGCAGTTCCAGGATTTTGGCACAGCAACGGTGAAGGCACGGCAATATGTTTCCAAGTCAGGATGATGTGTAGCTTGGAGAGGAACATCCAGGTTGTGATGTTCCCATGTATCTGCTGCCCTTGTGCTTCTCGATGGTAGCGGTTCGTGGGTTTGGAAGATGCTGTCAAGGAGTCTCGGTGAGTTCCTGCAGTGCACCTTGTAGATGGTATACACTGCTACCACTGTGCATCAGTGCTGGAGGGAGTGAATGTTTGTGGACAGGGTGCCAATAAAGCAGGCTGCTCTGGATTGTGTTGAGCTTCTTGAGTGTTATTAGAGCTGCACTCATCCAGACAAGTGGAGAGTCTTCCATCACACTCCTGACTTATGCCTTGTAAATGGTGGACAGGCTTTGGGAAGTCAGGAGGTGAGTTACTCGCCGTAGGATTATCAGCCTCTGACCTGCTCTTGTAGCCACAATATTTATATGGCTAGTTCAGTTCAGCTTTTGGTCTACCTACATGGCAGAACCAATGGAAGGTTGCTCAAACCTGCTTCTCTGAGATCTAAGAGTAAGGTGTATGTTATTTATTTGTTCAAAGAAAAAAGGCATGGAGGAGCCCAAACTGGCTTCTTGTAAAACACGATGAGAAGTTTATTAAGGGTGTTGCTCACACAATAAAGATGGAGATCGGCCCAAAACCCACACAAACACCGTTGATGTCACTACACACCATGTGACATAGAACCAGCAAGGATATATTCCCTTCATCCCCACCACACCAGAATGTCCCTCATACAGTTGGTCAAGAACTCTACTACGCAAGCACAGAAGAGTAATCACACAGATTCCCCACACTAGAACTCCATTCTACATTTGCAACTCAAGTCTTCATGTGATGTAGGGTTTGAGGTCTGGACCTTTCCTACGAACGTCTGACAGTGTACCTGTTTGATCCACATCCAACACCTTTCCCATCACTGGATCGGTTCTTGTACAACTTTGAGTTTGACAAGAAGTCACAGGTAAACTATCCAAAAGCAAAAAATACAAAATATTGACAAAATGTTCTTCAGGATAATGCCTCACTTGTAAAGGCAATCGTGAGAAAGCATCAGCATTTGCATGCTGCTCTGACTTGTGATATTGGATATCATAAGTGTGTGCCGACAATATCAATGACGATCTTTGCAATTTACGAGCTGCCAAAGAAGATATACGTTTATAAGGCCCAAGGATGGTGGTCAAAGGTCAATGATCCATTAAAAGGGTAAAATGACGGCCATAAATGTAATGGTGGAACATTCTTTTTAATTTTTCCAATTAAGTGGCAATTTAGCATGGCCAATCCACATACCCTGCACATATAGAACATAGAACTATACAGCACAGTACAGGCCCTTCAGCCCACGATGTTGTGCCGAACTAGTCTGAAACTAAGATCAAATCAACCTACTCCCAATTATTCTAGTGCACTCCATATGCCTATCCAATAACCGCATAGATCTTTGGGTTGTGGGGGTGAGACCCACGCAGACATGAGAAGAATGTTAAATTCCACATGGACAGTGACCGGTGGCTAGGATCGAACCCAGGTCCTTGGCACCGTGAGGCAGCAGTGCTAACCACTGCACCGCCATGCCGCCCCTGTTAAAGCTTTTTTTCCTAGCTGAGCGTAATTCATTTCTGCGCGCGTAAAAGTGCATGAAGCAAATGCGATCAGTTGTTCCTCTCCTGAAGGCAGCACAGTAGCACAGCAGTTAGCACAGTTACTTCACAGCTCCAGGGTAACAGGTTCGATCCCCAGCTTGGGTCACTGTCTGTGCAGAATCTGCACGTTCTCCCCGTTTCTGCGTGGGTTTTCTCCGGGTGCTCCGGTTTCCTCCCACAGTCCAAAGATGTGCAGGTTAGGTGGGTTGGCCATGATAAATTGCTTTTAGTGTCCAAAAAAGGTTGGGTGGGGTTACTGTGTTACGGGGATAGGGTGCAGGTGTGGACTTGTGTGGGGTGCTCTTGCTAAGGGCCGGTGCAGACCCGATGGGCCGAATGACCTCCTTCTGCACTGTAAATTCTATGTCATGTCTGAGACGACAGCACCAACCCATAGGATGAGGTATCGCAACTTCATTTTTGGATTATAATGAACCAATAGCTCTGATTTCACTGAAGCTTCTTTCACTGCACTGTATTCACATTCTTCTGACCAGTGCCATGTCTGTTCAACACAATGTGTGGAAAGACTTCAATCGTGTTGCAAATTTTGGCACAAATTTACCATTATAATTGATCAATCCTAAAGACAACCTTAATTGTATCACATTTTGAGGAGGAGGTGTTTCTCGGATTGCTGACATTTTTTTGGTTCTTTGTGCAAACCGTCTTTGTGGATAATATGACCAAGGTAATTTATGGATAACTTGAAAAGGTCGCAAGTTTTCTTCTTAACTCTCAGGTTGTGGCTCTGTAACCTTTTCAGGGTAGCTTCCACATTCGTCAAGTGCCCCTGTTCACTCAAACTGGTGACGAATATGTCATCGAAACACGAGCTTTCGGAGCACTGCTCCTTCCTCAGATTCACCCGAGGAAGGAGCTGTGCTCCCAAAGCTAGTGATTTGAAACAAACCTGTTGGACTTTAACCTGGTGTTGCAAGACATCTTACTGTGCTCACCCCGGTCCAACGCCGGCATCTCCACATCATGGATCCAGTCATAGAGCCGAGTGAATCTTTGAACACCTTCTAGGACTTCTTCAGAAATTGTTGCAAATTGCTCTTTGAATACACTAATTGATTGACTGTCTCCCAGTTAAACCTAATCTTGGCCAACCACGCTCTGCCAAATAGAGCAGGAAGGTTTCCAGGTAAAGAGGCAGCTTCACCGTCTGTCCATTTGCTTCTACTTTCACCAGGATACATCCTTTTAATGGTACGACATCTTCAGTGTAAGTCCTTAGGATCACAACTGCTGGTTTTAAAGGCAGATGCTTCAGCTTTTAATGATAAATTGTCTCAGGTATTAGCGATAGCTCCGGCCCCTATCTGCGAAGCTTCTCTCATAGCAAGCTACATGGATGTGGCAATGTCTACAGCAACATAGCTACATGGATGTGGTAACGTCCACAGCAATATAGCTACATAGATGTGGCAACGTCCACAGCAACATAGCTACATAGATGTGGCAACGTCCACAGCAACATAGCTGCATAGATGTGGCAACGTCCACAGCAACATAGCTACATAGATGTGGCAACGGCCACAGCAACATAGCTACATAGATGTGGCAATGGCCACAGCAACATAGCTACATAGATGTGGCAACATCCACAGTAACATAGCTACATAGATGTGGCAACGTCCACAGCAGCTTTCTACGTTAAATCACTTACCGTAAGCACTTTCCTCTGAATTGCTTCACTGTGTAGCCCACAAACCAACCCGTCTCAAAGAATATAAAGTATTGAACGAAATCCATGATATCTAGATAATCTTCTTACCACTATAAATTGTAAAATGGTTTCACCTTCTTCCTGACTATGGCGATGGAGTCGGAACCTTTTGGAATCTTTCTGCAATCAATAATGGCTTCGGAGAGAAATGTCCTCCAACATTTTCATGAATTCACTGAAGGATTCGTCTCCTGGTTTTGCTGAAGATTCTGTAGCAGCAACAATGTTTAATGACCAACTGAGCTGAGAAATGTTGTGACCTTTAGGTCCTCCAGTGTCTGATTAACTATTGAAAACAACTGGAACCTTTCCTCGTATGAATTCCATGTTTCTTAACCTCACCAAACGTGACCACGCTGCCCATTTACGGATCCTGGCCTTGAGGGTTTACATTTCCTCCCTTCCGACTGTGTTGGAACATTTGGCACAAACAATCCCTTGGAGAAACAAGGGAATCATTCCCCTTTATGCTTGAGTATTTTGACTTTTCCACAGAGTATTGAGATGCCCATGCATAGTCAGTAGACTTGGAAATCTCCGGTCCCTGCAGCCTGTGCAGCTTCGCCATGTGCGTGGTCCCGACAGCTCAGACCCCACTCAGTTCAATGCAGGCAAGTCTTCCCCGAACGTTGGTCTTCTTACTCATAGTTTGTCAAAAGCTTTGGTTAAACATTCACATCTGCAACAGTGCTTTGCCTGACGTCTTTGTGTGAGAAGGCTGGTCCGGAGAACCTGCAATTGCTTCTGACGCCGTCCCACAATTAGTTAGCGAAAATCTTTCCGGTGATTTTTCTGCCCAAATCCGCGTCACCAGTTTTCTCTCCTGTTACATTGCTTTGTTCCCGCCAAGGTAAAAGGTATGGCGGTTCCCACACTCTGGATTCTTAAAGCATGATGAGAGGTGTATTAAGGGTGTTGCTTATACAATCAAAGTGGCAATGCCTGCTTAGACACTTTGCTGATATCACTACACATCATGTGACTGCAAGGATGTATTCCCAGATACATAATCGTGTGCTAAATCCTCAGAGTTGCTCTACGCTAATGATGTCACTGTACGGTTCCGTACTGAGGATCACCTTCAGTAACAAATGAACAGCCTCTCTCACGCCGGTAAAGTGTTAATGAACAGCCTCTCTCACGCCGGTAAAGAGTTAATGAATAGCCTCTCTCACGCCGGTAAAGAGTTAATGAATAGCCTCTCTCACGCCGGTAAAGAGTTAATGAACAGCCTCTCTCACGCCGGTAAAGAGTTAATGAATAGCCTCTCTCACGCCGGTAAAGAGTTAATGAATAGCCTCTCTCACGCCGGTAAAGAGTTAATGAACAGCCTCTCTCACGCCGGTAAAGAGTTAATGAACAGCCTCTCTCACGCCGGTAAAGAGTTTGGTTTGACCATCAGTGTCAGGAAGACAGATGTCATGGTCTTGGATCTTGACAATGTGACCCTGCAACTTCATATATCTCGGCTCTACAATCACCAGAAATGCATAACTTGATGCTGAAATTAACATATGCATCACAAAATCTGTGGCTCTTACGTCCAAACCGAATGAGTGGGAAGCAACACCAAACTGACGGAGAACAGTAAACTGCGAGTCTAACAAGCCATCATTCTCAGCGCACACCTCCCCAGTCGTGAGGCCTGGACAAGATAAGCCAGGCAGGAGAAAAGGCTCAACAGTTTCCTACTCCGCTGTCTCAGATATGTCCTCAGCATTTCGGTGCAGGACAAAGTCAACAACGGAGGTCCTGGAGCTAATTTCATCAGCATACACTCATTGCTAAGCCAATGATGTATGCACTGACATAGCCGTGTTCATAAGATGGATGCCGGCCATGTATCTAAAAACTTCTGTGTGATGAACTGGTCACTGGGTCATGACCGCCTGGGTACGATGAATGTAGGAATTTCAGATATATTGTATTATAAGTATTTGATGCAGTAAGGGTTAAGTGCCTGGGTTAGTGTGTGTGACTGCTGCAGCCATGTTTTAAGATGAGGACCTAGTTGCAATTGCAAGAATATTTTGGGAGCCAGGGGTGCAATTAAACCATCTAAAAGGCTTGGGCTAATGGAATTTTGCTTTGATGAAGGGAATTCCCTGTGGAGTTAATTGGATTTCAGCTTGGTATGGTGATGCCGTTAATGGGTGGTGCTAATGCCTTAGGCATTTAGAGAAAGCAGTAAGTTCTGTTCCAACTGAAGCTGTGTCCAGAGATCAAGCAGTTTTGCTCTGACTGCAGTTCAGTTAAAAAAGTTGAACAGTCTTTACAGCAGTGCAGACTTGTCTGAGAACAAGAGGGAGCTGAAACAAGCCAAGAAGCATGTTAGTTAGAAATACAGCCAGAGTTTCTGCTTGGGTCTGACAGGAGTCAGATCTTGACTTTAAAACAATATCAAGAGATTTCTCTTTCTTAAAGAACAGCTCTGTAAAGCAAGAATTCTAATGTGCCATTGGTGGTTAAAGTGGATTGAGAGCTGAGGTTTGTTTAAAAGGTGGGAATAAAGATATAATAAGGGTATTGTATTCACTGTATTGAGTAGTGTAGGGAAATATTGAAACCAAGTTTTGAAAATATTGCAACTGTGGTTAAGTCAAAGAAAGAATTAGTTGGGCTATAGATGAAATTACAAGCTCAGTTTATAATAATAATCATTATTATTGTCACAAGTAGGCTTACATTAACACTGCAATGAAGTTACTGTGAAAATCCCCTAGTCACCACATTCCGGCGCCTGTTCGGGTACACGGAGGGAGAATTCAGAATGTCCAAGTTACCTGCAGCACGTCTTTCGAGGCTTGTGGGAGGAAACTGGAGCATCCGGAGGAAACCCACGCAAACAAGGGGAGAACGTGTAGACTCTGCAGACAGTACCCAAGCCGGGAATCGAACGTGGCGCTGTGAAGGGAAAGTGCTAATCACTTTATACATTTGCAGTTTGGCGGTGATCCAGGCTGCAAATGTGCACAGCCAGTAAGTTAGATACCAGTGTAACTGATGGTATGCAGCACTATTCAGAAATCACAATTCAAAACTTGTAAGCCAATAGGGGCAGAGAGGGGGGCGGTACCAGAGCGTGCAGGTAAAAAGCTCTTGGTGCCTCTCTTTCTTCTTCTTTTCCACTGTTCTCTTCCTGAGAATGTGAAGCAAGGGTTAATAGCTAGAACAATCCAGAATTAATGGGACACATTAGTGGAAAGTTACAAATAAGGGAGTTATTATTGAATTTGTGAGCCGACTCATGACTGTAAGCCGAATAGCCTTGAGAAACAAGGAAGATGGCTGGATGACGGAATATGAAATGTGGGAGCCATTGATACTGTGGCTAAACACCTGTTGTTTTTGCTAGTATTGCTATATACTCATGTGCCAATACATAACCTCAAAGTCTGTAAAATCATGTATTGAAATTATGGCAAAAACAAGTTAATCATGTATCGAAACTATGGCAAAAACAAGCTATGCTTTGTAATGGGGGCAAGCTCAAGTGAATGTAAGGGACAGCCCCTTAAAAAAACATATAAAGACAGGATGTTTTGAGCAAAACTTTGGCACACTCAGAGGTGTTTCTTTGGAATACCTAGAGGGCTGCCCCGATCGCAATAAAGAATATTCTAAAGTACGAACGTGTTCGAGACCGTTTCTTCCGGACTGAGAGACAAGTGAATTAGAGACACATTCACATTTTGGTGGCAGCGGTGGGATTTCAAAGAGTCTCCGCTGGGACTGGCGGCATAAGCAACTGATCAAGTTCGGGAGCGAAGGAGGAATTGGGCCACCATTGTGAGTAAAGCTTTTGCCACTTTGGTATTCCCCTCCGCTGTACCGTCCACGATTCGGCCCCGCTGTCAGCGCTCAGGGACGCTCCTACGAAATCCACGTCAGTCCGGCGAACCCGTTTAAGGGAGGGAGTGTGACCCCTACAGTAATAGTCACTAGGCATAGTCAGGGACTAGTGCTTTAAGGGAGGGAGTGTGACCCCTACAGTAATAGTCACTAGGCATAGTCAGGGACTAGTGCTTTAAAGGGAGGGAGTGTGACCCCTACAGTAATAGCTACAGAAGAGATTTCGGCATCATGATCCTTGCTTTTGTTTAAAAGTGCCCCCGCGATAAGAGGCTTTAGAAGGGTGCGTGATCAACCCTAAGTTAAAAATATAACAAGGACGTTATAACCTTGTAGTTAGATAGGCTTGCAGGCACGGATGAGCCTGCCTGAATTGGGCAACGGAGCAGGATAACTCCGTTTAAATTCATGATTGAATAAAGTGGTCCAGGACCATTTCGCCAAATAAACAATAATCGCAAGGATCATTAACTGTGTTAGAGATGGGTAATACAACCTCTGATAGTGGAAGCGCGCTTCAAACCTTGTGTGAACAATATCCGGAATATTCCAAGCAACTGAGACAATTGTCAGGAGAATTGCATAAAAATTTAGAAGAAAAATGGCCACTGGGGGAAAACTAATGCATTAAAATTGGGTATAAAATTGACAGAGAAAGAAATAGTTAAAACAGCCAAGGTCTTAAAAAAAAGGAAGGCACATATGGGAAAAGAACCAAGACATTAGGCTATCCGCCTTGAATCTGTATATTAATCCATGTGAGTTTAAGCTTAAGTGGGATAAGGTGCTGTCAGGGACTGCGGAGTCCCCAGATCTTACCTCCCAGAATTCTGACATAATAAACTGCTTTGTTACTGATACTCAGGCCTTCGTGTGAATATTTTCACCCCTAACATTTAGTGTAAGTCTGGAAGGCTGAGCTGGACGCCGCTCGAGCCGGTGGACA
Source organism: Scyliorhinus canicula (assembly GCF_902713615.1). Classification (NCBI taxonomy): domain Eukaryota; kingdom Metazoa; phylum Chordata; class Chondrichthyes; order Carcharhiniformes; family Scyliorhinidae; genus Scyliorhinus; species Scyliorhinus canicula. The sequence continues at coordinate 155,903,800 of NC_052158.1, read as the reverse complement.
AGGCGAGTAGTCAAACCTTTGACCGCCAAAACTTAGAATCACTTGGCAAGGCGGACAGACGGTGAGGTAACATCCAATAAGTCTGGTATCAAGGCCAAATGAGTAAAAAAAGTCAGTAAAAATTTTTTTTTTTGGTTTTTGAAGAGCAAAATACTCTGTGGTAAAAAAAACAATGATCAAAGATGGGTGTAATTTCTGTGGAACAGAGAAAAATGGTGAGATACACAGAAGTAAAGACAAGACAAATAAAGTTAGAAGCACAAATGACATAAATCAAACCTTCACACCATTTGTAAGACAGGCTGGTTTAAAGGAATTGAGCTCTAACTCCTTTAAGCATGTCAATAAAGCGAGTAAACATAGCAGCAGTAGATTCTGCAAACTAGCAAAAGACATCACAAAACTGCCAACAATTACGGCTAACGACTGTCCCGGAATGTCGCAAGGAGAGAAAAAAAATCAAATTAAGTGAAGTCCAAAAGATCAGAAAGGGGCTAAAACACTCAATTAGTTTTGTTCAGGAATATCTGAGGATGACTAACTCCCCCTCCCAAAATGTAAAAATGGGGAGGAAAATCAATACAAGATTACGGTTAGAAACTTAAGAATGGATACATGTCGAGAATAACTTCAGATCGTTTCAAGCCATCCAGATAAATTCAGCAGTAATTCAACTCATTTGAAATTTAAAAAAAATAAACATCCAGTAATGTCTCTTTCCAAAAACCGGTTAAATAGCGAACATTGAAAGAAAGGATGGGTAATGTCTAAGGTCACATAGCGGACGGAGATGGCATCATGCCACGTTCTCCACCACTTTCGATTCTGTACAAAAATTTAACCATTTCAGCAAGCAGGTCATCTGCACAAAGAAATATACATCTCTAAGAATAGCTAATGCCTCTAAAATTAATCAGTGGAAATTGACTTAAATGGAATAACACAGATAAAGTTTTCAAAGGAGAATGAAAAATTTTGTTCAGTATTTTAATTGAGCTCCATTTTAGAGAAAGAGTGAGAGGGTTAGAGAGAGAGAGAGCCAGAGAGGGACTGATAGAGACAGCAAAAGTTGAGACACCGAAAGAGAGCGAGTCAGGGAGAGACAGAGAAGGGGAGGGGTAGTTAGATAAAGAGAAAGAGCAACAAGAGTTCCAGAGACAGACAGTTACGTAGAGAGACAGACAGAGAGAGAGAGAGAGTTTTAGGCATCTATAGAGAGGGAGTTTTAGGCATTTAAACTTTGTTCTGAACTATTCACTATCTCTGTATTCAGACTTTGACTTCAGACCTTGACTTTTTACGTGCTGCGATTATTTGAAAGCTTCAAATTGTCTACGCATTGTCTTTAAAGATTATAGTTTGAGTACAGTTAACAATTTTTTCTTTTCAAAGGCTACCATTGGCATTTCCAGGGTAATTTTGATACACAAGGAATTTTAATCAGGGTGCAAAATCACGTATGTAAGAATAAGAAAATATTAGTTTTATGGTGTTCAGTGGAGGTTAGGATAGTTGAAATACATATGATAAATATGATCAAGCCGGTGTTTCATTAGTTCAGAGTTAAAACTTCCCTGACACAAATAATCATCAGTAGGGTGAAACTAACCTGTCTCACAACGCAGATGTTTTAATTATGAAATTGCAGAATTACTTATAAACAACAGATGGGGAAATGAAATATGTCCATGATCAACGCAAAATTGGTTCACTCAGAGTTTCAACAACATATTGTGTTTGCTGAAAGACTTGATAACGGGAATTTGGCAGCACTCCAACTTTTACTCCCAGTCCATTTGAGTGAAAAATATAAAAACAAGTTTAGAGATGCGAATGGCATCATTCCAATTTATCCACCCACTATACGCCCCTTTTTGTCTCTGCAAGACAATTAACCCTTTCAACAAGCTTTTGTGTGTAATCCAGAAGATGTCTTGACACTCCCATGCTGGTTTGCCTGGGCTCTGGTCCTTTTAATTCTGATAAAGTAATGAACAGTCCACACAGCTGAAGATGCATTTTAATTGGAACTTACAAATCTTAAGTTTTGAATTTTCACCCTCTTAACGACCCAGACCTGACCATGTTCACAGATGGAAGTGCTTCCATCGGTGAAAGGGGGGAGCGGTTATCAGGATATGCTATAATCAACCAGGGTGGGGAGACAGTAGAATCAGCAGCATTTGAAACTCCATTCTCGGCCCAGCAAGCAGAATTGTTCGCACTAATACGTGCATGCGCACCAGGAGCAGGCAAAAAAGTAAATATTTATACAGACTCCAGATATGCCTTTGGAGTCGTACACGATTTTGGACAATTATGGAAGAACAGAGGATTCTTAACATCCTCTGGCACCCCAATTTCCCATCAGCAGCTAGTAACCCAATTACTCCAAGCTCTTATGTTCCCAGAAAAGGTAGCAGTGATAAAGTGCCCATACGAAAGGAAAAATTCCAGTAGATGAAGGAAATAGGCAGGCAGACCACCAAGCAAAAGAAGCCTCCCATTCAAAGGAAATGGTGGTGCCCAAAATGATGAGCCAGACTAAAAGCTCAAAAGACAAGTCTCCCTCTAAAAAACCTATGCCGACCATTACTGACGTAATCCAGCTACAGGAGGACGCTCCTGCTAGCGATAAAATGTTATGGGAAGAATTGGAATGTACATATGATAAAGAAAGTAAGCTGTGGGTCACCCCAGCAGGGCAGACATGTATGCCCGATGCTTTGGCAGCCTGGGTGACCGAATGTGTACACTTTGCAACTCACTCTGGTGCTCGCGCTACAGGTGATATATTGTTAAAAACCTGGTGGCATCCCAGACTGCAGGAGATAGCCTAACGAATTATCAGTCACTGCTTGATATGTCAGCAGTATAACCCTGGGAAGGCAGTGCCCTGTGAGCAGGGGAAAACACCATTACCCGAGGGTCCCTTTGAGACCCTGCAACTGGACTACATTGAGTTGGAAAGATGCCAGTGTTATAAGCATGTATTAGTGATTGTTGATGTGTTTAGTAAATGGATAGAGGCCTATCCTACTGTAGATAATAAGGCTTCAACTGTAGTAAAAGTTCTTATGCATGAAATTGTACCAAGATTTGGAATTCCCTATCGTTTAAGCTCTGATAATGGACCTCACTTTGTGGGACAGATTAATAAAGAATTCTGCACTCAACTGGGAATTAAACAGCAGTTACACTGCACCTACAGACCCCAGGCAGCTGGGAAAGTGGAAAGAGCTAACCAGACTTTAAAGACTAAGCTTTTTAAATTACAAGCTGAGACTGGAGCCACTTGGTTCAAACTATTACCTACTGCACTCCGCACTCCATGGGATTGTGAGATTCCCCAAAAGGTCCAGTTCCACCACATGACTACAGAAATGGCTAATTACATAATAGCCTTGACTAAAGTATTAAAGAGTCTCCACTTACGAGTACATGCCACGCAAGAGGAAGTGCCACCCTTAGCTAGCTCCGATATTGTACAACCAGGAGATCATGTGATGATCTGCAATTGGACACGGAGGGGGTTGGAACCACGTTGGGAAGGACCGTTCCAAGTTCTCCTAACCACCCCCACGGCAGTCAAAGTTGAAGGACGCAATGAGTGGATTCACACCCACCACTGTAAGCTAGTGAAGTTTTCGTGATTATTAACTCTCGTTTTAAGTTTTAGGTACATACGACCTTACTCGGAATAGGAGCAGGACCCCACGATGAAGCTGCTCTTTTTACTAGTGATCCTCGCCAGCGCCATCCAGTTTACATTCACTAGCGACCGGCGATGTAGACCCGGCGGACGAATTCTGCACCTTTGTCGTGAGGACACCTTTAGCTGTGCCAACAGCACCACAGATGAGACCTTGTGGACGCCGACCCCGGTAGATACCTGCACCACCATCATTCATCAAGACGAGCAGAAGCCTCGGTTCCTGACTACCCGCAGATCCCTGACCTGCGATCGCTACGCTTGCCGGTGGGACTACCGGTGTACGAGGGAAAGGCAAGCCACGAGTTCCTGAATGTAAAACTATTCATACTCACCCACCTACCAGGAGGAAGCGGGCAACGCACCATGTGACTGTGAATTAATTCCTGTTTATGTCTTATACTTATGCAAAGAAATTGAATGTCTCCTCTTGTTGGGTATGTACGCATGTTCCTAGCCATGCCCATGGGTATATTCCTTTGGTCCCTCATTCCTATTTGATCGAGGAGGTCGCAGAATGGGCTCTGCGACGTAATCGCACCGATCCTGATAATGATACACAAGATATGATAGACTGGCGATCGGCCGGGTTCAATATGAACAGGTTTAAAGGATGGTGGTGGCCAAAATTTACTGTAACCCGTCAGCCGCCCTACCTGATCCTCCCCAAGTATGCTAAATTTCCAAAAGGCAGTATATGTTTTAAAAAGGATCATGCCAATGGGACCCACCCGGTAGGTACCAGCCAATGTAACCAGACCTTGATTTGGCAACCACCCATAACTAATCTTACACAAAAAGGCTTGTTCACCTTTAATTGGTCAGTAATAGAAAACAGTACAAGTGGCGGCCCCTGGAGGGGGGAGCCGACTAGAATCATGATGACGGATGCCAAGGGGAACTTGACCTCGTACAATGATACCTATTTTATATGCGGACATAAAGCATATCCCTGGTTGCCGGAAAATTGGTCGGGTTCTTGCTTTATGGGCTTTGTAGTCCTTGGCATCACCCATAATACAGACCTATCCAAACATCCCCATGCCCGAACCACTAGGTCCCTTCTGCCTTGGGAGGTGATAGCTACTGTCCTTTGGCCGCAGTTCGGCAGTATTAGAGCTCCGGGATATATTGGAGCAGGTGGCTAATGATACCTCGGAAGGACTCAGTGAGCTCAACACAGAGTTAGTAGCTGTTCGGATGGTTGCCTTACAGAACCGCATGGCTCTAGACTACCTCCTCGCCAGCGAGGGAGGTGCATGTGCTGTAGTGGGTTCTGAGTGCTGTACTTATATCCCTGATAGCTCGGAGAACATTACTCACCTAGTGGACCACATTAGGGATGGGGTAAAGAGGCTCCGCCAGTCCTCCTCGAACGACTGGTGGGGAGGGCTGTGGTCTAGTTCCTGGACCACCTATCTGTTTCATGGATTTATTATCTTTATCGTTATTTGCCTTTTGCTATGTATCATTGTAACCTGTGTTAAATGCTTTTGTAATCATTTAGGCGCCTCTGTGATGCCACAGATGCTGCAGCGGCTTTCCCAGTTAGACAAGGAGGACTTAGTAGATGCCGGAAATGTGTACGAGGACATTGGACCAAAGGATGATTTCCCGGAGGAATTCCTCAGACTCTCAAGGATAAGTCCCTGAGGGCTGTGTGATCATGGAATGATCACAGGGGGGAATGAGAATGTGAAGCAAGGGTTAATGGCTAGAACAATCCAGAATTAATGGGACACATTAATGGAAAGTTACAAATAAGGGAGTTATTATTGAATTCGTGAGCCGACTCATGACTGTAAGCCGAATAGTCTTGAGAAACAAGGAAGGTGGCTGGATGACGGAATATGAAATGTGGGAGCCATTGATACTGTGGCTAAACACCTGTTGTTTTTGCTAGTATTGCTATATACTCATGTGCCAATAGATAACCTCAAAGTCTGTAAAATCATGTATTGAAATTATGGCAAAAACAAGTTAATCATGTATCGAAACTATGGCAAAAACAAGCTATGCTTTGTAATGGGGGCAAGCTCAAGTGAATGTAAGGGACAGCCCCTTAAAAAAACATATAAAGACAGGATGTTTTGAGCAAAACTTTGGCACACTCAGAGGTGTTTCTTTGGAATACCTAGAGGGCTGCCCCGATCGCAATAAAGAATATTCTAAAGTACGAACGTGTTCGAGACCGTTTCTTCCGGACTGAGAGACAAGTGAATTAGAGACACATTCACATTCCTTTTGCCCTGCTGAGCTTTCGTTTATTTTTTTTTTGTATTTTGAAAGTTCACTGACCAAGTTTTGCAATAAACTCAATCTCAAACTACCACCGGACTCCGTCTTTTATTGGAAAATAAGAGATGCTACAAGTAGGATCCCTATATTTTCTGGTTTGACGTTAAAGATTTTAATTGTTTTAGTAATAAAGTTTGTTTTAATATACCATATCCCGATTTCTTTGTGCACTCAAGCCTTGGCGAAGTAACCTTTCCTCACAGTCTTACAAAATTAAACTAAAATATTGGGGCTTCTGACCAGTATCCTAGCCACTGTTGGAGACTGGCCCGAGATTGTGATATGGATGTCTACACCTCTGTTATGAGGACACCTGCAAGTACAATATGAAGGTACGGATATTGACACTGACAATTCGAAGTCGATCGCTGGCGGCTGTGACCTCCGGAAGTCAACTGTTTGGAAGGACTTTGGAAGAGGTAAACAGAAATGAAAAGCCCAGTTTGCCGAGAGGAGGGCCCAGACAAAACAGTTGCTTGTGAGAAATTATACTTTATGAAGTTATGACTTGAATGGTGTCACAAAGGCTGAATTCAAGGAGTTTTCTGCTTCAAAGGAATAGTTAACAGCACTGAGCTCAGCAGTCTGAACTTAGCATGACATCTTATCTTCAAATAAACCATGTATTGCTTTAATTGATCTGCACCAGGGGAAAACTTTATTTTCTGATATCTTTGGGAGCTGGGTTAAAATATGTTGACAAGAGAATGGGACTTTGTTTATGTCTTCTTTGTATCTGGAAGAAACGTATTATTTTTTGTAATGTAATGTAAATTTTGAGGCCCGGGGAAAAGAGATGAATACTTGTTTTCAGTTTATTTGGCTCGAGTTACAAATGTGCGGGTGACATAAGATGATTTGCACGCTATAGTCAATAGGAGGGAGAATTTGGACCATATCCCGAAAAAGGACGAATGAGAGACTGGGAGATAGAAGTTGAGAAACCGTAGTCCTTGTTGACACATGGCTTCATGGGGAATGATACTTCAGAACACAGTTCAACGACAAATAGAGAGACACTGACTGTGCTAACAACACCAAGAATTCCTAGGTTTTTGAAAGATGAGAAACTTCTATGTTGTTTTCATTACTTCTTAAGTATATGTAAACACTTGCTTAATAAATTCATAGAACATAGTAACATAGAATTTACAGTGCAGAAGGAGATAATCCGGCCCATCGAGCCTGCACCGGCTCTTAGAAAGAGCACCCTACCCAAGGTCAACATCTCCACCCTATCCCCATAACCCAGTAACCCCACCCAGCACTAAGGGCACTTTATCACGGCCAATCCACCTAACCTTCACATCTTTGGACTGTGGGAGGAAACCGGAGCACCCGGAGGAAACCCACGCACACACGGGGGGGGGGGGGGGGGGGGGGGGGGGGGGGGGGGTGTTTGTGCATAGAACAGTAGAGCACAGAACAGGCCTTTCGGCCCTTGATGTTTTGCCCAGCATTGTCTGAAACCAAGATCAAGCTATCCCACTCCCTGTCATTCTGGTGTGCTCCATGTGCCGATCCAATAATCGCTTGAAAGTTCCTAAAGTGTCCGACTCCACTATCACAGCAGGCAGTCCATTCCACACCCTAACCACTCTCTGAGTAAAGAACCTACCTCGGACATCCCTCCGATATCTCCCACCCTGAACCTTATAGTTATGCCCCCTTGTAACAGCTACATCCACCTGAGGAAATAGTCTCTGAACATCCACTCTATCTATCCCCCTCATCATCTTATAAACCTCTATTAAGTCGCCTCTCATCCTCCTCCGCTCCACAAAGAGAAAAGCCCTAGCTCCCTCAACTTTTCCTCATAAGACCTATCCTGAAAACCAGGCAGCATCCTGGTAAATCTCCTTTTCACCCTTTCCAATGCTTCCACATCCTTCCTATAATGAGGTGACCAGAACTGCACACAATACTCCAAATGTGGTCTGACCAGGGTCATGTATAGTTGAAGCATAACCCCGCAGCTCATAAACTCAAGCCCCCTGTTAATAAACGCTCTGATGTGGAGATGCCGGCGTTCGACTGGGATGAGCACAGTAAGAAGTCTTACAACACCAGGTTTGAAACAACAGGTTTGTTTCAAACACTAGCTTTCGGAGCACTGCTCCTTCCTCAGGTGAATGAATGCTAACACACAAGAAGCCTTCTTCACGGCTCTATCCACTTGAGTGGCAACCTTCAGAGATCTGTGGACATGAATCCCAAGATCTCTTTGTTCCTCCATATTCCTCAGAGCCCTGCCATTGACCCTGTAATCCACATTCAATTTTTTTCTACCAAAATGAATCACCTCGCACTTATCAGGGTTAAACTCCATCTGACATTTTTCGGCCCAGCTCTGCATCCTATCAATGTCCCTTTGCAGCCAACAACAGCCCTCCATCTCATCCACTACTCCACCAATCTTGGTGTCATCAGCAAATTTACTGACCCACCCTTCATCCCCTCCTCCAAGTCATTGATAAAAATCACAAATAGCAGAGGACCCAGCACTGATCCCTGTGGTACACCGCTGGTAACTGGTCTCCAGTCTGAAAATTTTCCATCCACCACCCTCTGTGTTCTGTGTGATAGCCAGTTACTTATCCAATTGGCCAAATTTCCTTCTATCCCACACCTCCTTACTTTCTTCATGAGCCGACCATGGGGAACCTTATCAAACGCCTTACTAAAATCCATGTATACGACATCAACTGCTCTACCTTCATCTACCCACTTAGTTACCTCCTCAAAGAATTAAATCAAATTTTGTGAGGCAAGACTTACCCTTCATGAATCTGTGTTGACTATCCCGGATTAAGCTGCATCTTTCCAAATGGTCATAAGTCCTATACTTCAGAACTTTTTCCATTAACTTACCGACCACCGAAGTAAGACTAACTGGCTTATAATTACCAGGGTCATTCCTATTCCCTTTCTTGAACAGAGGAACAACATTCGCCACTCTCCAGTCCTCTGGCACTATCCCCTTGGCCAGTGAGGACCCAAAAGATCAAAGCCAAAGGCTCTGCAATCTCATCCCTTGCCTCCCAAAGAATCCTTGGATATATCCCATCTGGCCCAGGGGACTTGTCGACCCTCAGGTTTTTCAAAATTGCTAATACATCCTTCCTCAGAACATCTACCTCCTCCAGCCTACCCGCCTGTATCACACTCTCATCCTCAAAAATATGGCCCCTCTCCTTGGTGAGGAAGAAAAGTATTCATTCAAAGCCTCTCCTATTTCTTCTGACTCCATGCACAAGTTCCCACTACTGTCCTTGACCCGCCCTACTTTCACCCTGGTCATTCTTTTATTTCTCACATAAGAGTAAAATGCCTTGGGGTTTTCCTTGATCCGACCCGCCAAGGACTTCTCATGCCCCCTCCTGGTTCTCCTAAGCCCTTTTTTTAGCTCATTCCTTGCTACCTTGTAACCCTCAAGCGACACAACTGAACCTTGTTTTCTCATCCTTACATACTCTTCCTTTTTCCTCTTGACAATTCATTCAACCTCTTTTGTGAACCATGGTTCTCTCACACGGCCATTTCCTTCCTGCCTGACAGAGACATACCTATCAAGGACACGCAGTATTTGTTCCTTGAACAAGCTCCACTTTTCATTTGTGCCTTTCCCTGACAGTTTCTGTTCCCATCTTATGCTCCCTAATTCTTGCCTAATCGCATCATAATTACCCCTCCCCCAATTATAAACCTTGCCCTGCCATATGGCCCTATCCCTCTCCATTGCAATAGTGAAAGACACCGAATTATGGTCACTATCTCCAAAGTGCTCTCCCACAAACAAATCTAACACTTGGCCCAGTTCATTACCCAGTACCAAGTCCAATGTGGCTGCCCCCTCTTTTTTTTTTTTTATAAATTTAGATTAGCCAATTATTTTTTCCAATTAAGGGGCAATTTAGCGTGGCCAATCCACCTACTCTGCACATTTTTGGGTTGTGGGGGCGAAACCCACGCAGACACGGGGAGAACGTGCAAACTCCACACGGACAGTGACCCAGAGCCGGGATCGAACCTGGGACCTCAGCGCCGTGAGGCGGTTGTGCTAACCACTAGGCCACCGTGCTGCCCTTGGCTGCCCCCTCTTGTCAGCCTATCCACATACTGTGTCAGGAAACCCTCCTGCACACACTGTACAAAAATTGCCCCATCCAAACTGTTCGACCTATGGAGGTTCCAATCAATATTTGGAAAGTTATAGTCACCCATGACAACTATCCATGATCTCCACACCTATCCATAATCTGTTTTTCAATTTCTTCCTCCACATCTCTATTACTATTTGGGGGCCAATAGAAAACTCCTAACAATGTGACCGCTCCTTTCCTATTTCTAACTGCAGCCCATATTATCTCAGTGAGCAGATCCCCTTCGAACTGCCTTTCTGCAGCCGTTAAACTATCCTTGATTAACAATGCAACTCCTCCACCTCTTTTACCACCGTCCCTACTCTTACTGAAACATCTATACCCGGAACTTCCAACAAACATTCCTGTCCCTGTTCTAACCATGTCTCCGTAATGGCCACAACATCATAGTCACAGGTACCAATCCACGCTCCAAGTCCGGATGCTCCTTATCGAAGTAGACACACTTCAACCCACCTTTCTGTTTGCCGGTACACTCCTGCGACCTTGATACCCTCCTCAGTACCTCACTACTCTTAATACTGGCTTCTGGACTACAGCCCCCTGACAAATTAGTTTAATGACCGAAGAGCAGTAGCAAATTTCCCTCCCAGGCTATTGGTGCCCCTCTGGTTCAGGTGCAAACTGTCCTGTCTGTACAGGTCTCACCTTCCCCAAAATGTGCCCCAATTATCCACGGACCTGAAACCCTCCCTCCTACACCATCCCTGCAGCCACGTGTTTATCTGCACTCTCTCCCTGTTCCTCACCTCACTAGCACGTGGCACCGGCAACAAACCAGAGATGACAACATGGTTTGTCCTGGCTCTCAGCTTCCACCCTAGCTCCCTAAATTCCTGTTTTAAATCCCCGTCCCTTCTCTTACCTTTGTCGTTGGTACCGATGTGTACCACGACTTGTGGCTGTTCCCCCTCCCCCTTAAGGATTCTGAAAACACGGTCCGAGACGTCACGGACCCTGGCACCCGGGAGGCAACATACCATCCACAAGTCTCTTTCGCTGCCACAGAAATACTATTTATATATTTATTTATATACTATTGACTATAATAAATACTAGTTATTCATACCTTGTAGGTCAAATACATCCGAGGACCCTCGATGTAGAAATTAAGAATTCAGACCTTAAGAGTCTTCGTTAATTGGAAGGGTTTTATACCTCGAAGCATTAAACCTTGCAAGTCTGAACTGATATATTTTTGCCGAAGGAACAAGGAGGGGCAATACAAAATAAAATATATAATTCCAACGGGGGGTGCAGGAACAGAGTGGGGAGATGTGTACAAATGGCAGGGCAGGTTGAGAAAACAGTCAGTAAGACATTGGAACACGTCCTCTCCATGTCTGCGTGGGTCTCACCCCCACAACCCAAAAAAGGTATGCAAGGTAGGTGGATTGGCCACGCTAAATTGCCCCTTAATTGGAAAAAAAAGAATTCAATACTCTAAATTTATTTTTAAAAAGTAAGAGATATGGGATCCTGGGTTTGTGTAAACAGAGGCATCGAGTACAAAAAGTCCAGAAGCTTGCCAGGAAACTCCTGCACTTGGTTTGTGTTGTGTTACTGGATCTACTCGGGTGTCATTGGGAAGCACTATAACTGGCCAGCACGCAGTGAGGAAGAAGCAATCAGCTAGTGTTGTTGCTCCCGCCCACCCATCCAGTGATCCCTGCTGCAAAGGGCGGCAGTAACATGTCGAATCCCCGCAATACTAAAGCAAGGTCAAAGAGTACCTGTGCAAGGAGAGAGCACCTTGCGCTGAAGAAGGCAACAAAGAATCATAGGATCAAATGTAAAACAATCAAGATAAGTTGACAACATACTTCACCCCTTCACCTCGCTGCTCTCCAATAACGACCTGTACCACCAGCTTGTAACGGTCAAAAGAACATTCTGTGGAAACAGGACAATACTGCTTTTTTAACACAGACTTCTGAAAGAAGAGCTAGTGGTCATTATACTTAATATATCTAAAATATACAGGACACATGTGGAGTGCTTTAAATAGTTTAGGCCTCCTTACAAAAGGTTAGGCTTGGGTTAGAGCCACTGCAATGAAGATTCACACGATCAATTCCTGGAATAAGATGATTGTCTAAGAGAGATTGAGATGAATGGGGCGTCTACTGTTATAGTTTATAGGAATGAGAGGTGATTTTGTTGCAATACACAAAATCCTTCGGGGCTTTGACAGGGGAGGTGCTGAGAGGCTGTTTCCACTAATTGGCGAGTCCAGGCTTAGTGGGTCAGGATCAACTATTTAGAACGGAAATGAGGAAAAACCTCTTCACTCACAGGTTTGTGAATCTTTGAAATCCTCTATCCTAAACAGCTGCTAGTGCTCAGTCATTCAGTATATTCAAGAGAGATTGATTGATTCTGGACGCAAAGAGAATGAAGAGGTATGCAGATAGTGCGAGAAAGTGGACGGGAGGTCCAAGATCCACCATAATCTAACTGAATAGCGGAGCAGGCTCAAGGAGCTGTATGGCCCACTCCTTTTCCTATTTCTTCAATTTGTTTCAAAACTTTTATTGGATCTCCAGGTGATAGAACAAGAGCTAACGTTTGTTTAAGAATTCCTCAGTCGGAATGGGGTCTTTGCGGAGCAGGGTAAAATAGGTAGTCCGAGAGGTGAAGGATGAGTCAAACAAAAGGAAGCAGGGAAAGGCGTGAGGAAGGTGGAGCTGAATGTCGGGTTGAAGCAAAGAGCAACTCGGCAACAGCTTAAGATATGGCAAGTCAAGCAATCTGTGTAGACTGTTCCAGAGGACATGGATAGCTGCTTATGATGGAGTAGAGAGGGAGAGCGGATCAGGTCACAGTTAGGTCAGTAAAAGTTGTAAGAACGTAGAATTGGGGCAGATTATGGCAGTGCAGTGGGATGAAGCCACCAACAGACTTAAGAGAAAGGAATAACTATTTATATTGCGACTGCTGGATGGCACAAAATGCTTTTCAGCCGATTCTTTTAAGTGTAGTTGCTGTTATAAGCAGGAACCGTGACAGCCAGGTTGCATACAACAAACGCCCCAAAACAGCAACTGACAATAACAGGATCATCTATTTTGTTGTGACATCAATTGAGAGATACATATTGGTCAGGTCACCTGGCATAATGCCCCCATATCTCTTCAAAATAGTGCCATGAGATCCACCCCAGCAGGCAGATGGGTCTTCCGTGTAACACAACAAACAAAAAACAGCACCTCCAAAAGTGCAATATTTCCTCACTACTTCACTGGAGTGTCAGCGTTGGTCTTTGTGTTCAAGCCCTGGTGTGGGACTTGAACCTGGAACCTTGTGACTCAGAGGTGAGCGTGCTGTCTATCAAATCTCTATCAAATTACCAGACAACAAAGATTTTAAAATCAATCTGCTGGAGCAGGGGAGGATGCCAAAGGTAGTGTGAAACACTATTCACGACTCCCTAGGCTGCTTTTGCTCATGTCGTATTTGCTTTGTTTGGCCCTTTATAATATAATATTTATTGTCACAAGTAGGCTTACATTAACACTGCAATGAAGTTACTGTGAAAAGCTCAGAGTTGCCACATTCCAGCGCCTGTCCAGGTACACAGAGGGAGAATTCAGAATGTCCAACTCGCCTAACAGCAAGTCTTATGGGACTTGTGGGAGGAAACCGGAGCACCCGGAGGAAACCCACGCAGACATGGGGAGAACAGCGAAATACGGGCTGGAGCAGGGGGAAATATTTAGATACATGCAGGTTTGAGACTTTGCCAGAAAGGAGATACAGAGCTTCCCAGTAGAGCCGGCTTCCACATTGCTGGAGGAGGTGCTGACGACAGGGGAACTGGAGAAGGGGTTGTATCGGCGGTTTACGAGGCTATTTTGGAGGAGGAGAAGGCACCAAGGCAAAGTGGGAGGAAGAGTTGGGAGAGGGTATGGAGGAGGGGTTCTGGTATGAGGTTGCCTGGAGGGTGAACGCCTCCACCTTGTGTGCGAGGTTGGGGCTGATACAGCTGAAGGTGAGGATGTGCCGGCTCTTTGAGGGGGTAGGTGTGTGTGAACGTTGCGGGCGAGGCCCCTCAAACTGCGTTCATATGTTTTGGGCCTGTCCAAAGCTGGAGGATTACTGGAAGGAGGTGTTTAGGGTAATCTCTAAAGTGGTGCACGAGAAACTGGACCCGGGCCCTCGGGAGGCCATATTTGGGGTGTCGGACCAGCCAGGGTTGGAAACGGGCGCGGAGGGAGATGTCGTAGCCTTCGCTCCGTTGATCGCCCGAAGGTAGATCCTGTTACGGTGGAGATCAGCCTCTCCACCCTGTGCCATGGCGTGGCGGGGGTGGGGGGGGGGGGGGGGGGGGGGGGGGGGCTGCTGGAATTCTTAATGCTTGAAAAGGTCAAATAGGAACTGAGGGGAAGGATGGAGGGGTTCTACAATTCATGGGCATTATTCATTATGCACTTTCGAGAATTGGATCACATCGAATATTAGGGGGGTTGGGGGACTGTATGTATTAATGGTGACCACGGTTGATTCCTGATTCCTTTTTGTCAGTTGTTTATGTGAACATGTGGGTGAATGTTTTGGATTTGGTGGGAGGATGGGATTGTTGTTATTGAAATGGGGATTGACATTACATTTGTTACTGATTATTGTTGGGTGTAAATTTGGGGGAAAATGTGAAAAAAGAGAATTAAAAAAATATTTTAAAAATACATGAGGAGAACGTGCAGACTCCTCACAGACAGTGACCCAAGCCAGAAATCGAACCCGAGACCCTGGCGTTGTGAAGCAACAGTGCTAACCACTGTACTACCGTGCCACCCTTGTTCTGCACTGTAACTAATTATTTATTTGTCGATTATTCTTTGTGTCTACTGTGTACGTTCCCTTAGCCACAGAAAAATACTTTTCACTGTATTTCGGTACATGTGACAATAAATCAATTCAATCAATCAACAATGTGCAGGCGAGGACAGCATGTTTGAGAAATTAAAACTCAGTATGAGCAATAGATTTATGGGTAGGGGCAATGGAAAGGTGGATGTAATATGTGGTGGGTACCAAACAGATGCAGGGGGGGGGGGTCAGCCAATGGTTAAACAGCTGGGTCAGGTGTGAATATGACAGGGTACAGACCAGTGACTCACAGGGGTATGTGGCTGCTGAAAGAGATGGCTTTTATTTTGCTGGCAAACCAGCAGAAAGAAACTGTGTTTTATCCAGAGACGGTGGGTGAATGCAGGGATACAGAATCACACAGACCTACAGAACCACACAGACCTGGAGGACCCACAACAGATCTTGCCCCCTACTCACCATCACCCATTCGGGGACAAGCCAGCTATTCTCAGCTTGGGAAACAGTACAGAAGGGACAGTGAGGCCTCAAATGCTTCGGCTGGAGGGCATGACTGTCCCCCATCAAGGATGCCTCCTGTCTATCCCTCACCAAGAAGATTTCTGTATAACGGAAGGCCACGCGCCTGAAACACGAGTGGTCGAAGGCTGTGCCTGCTCCAGCGTTGAGCCAGCACCTTCAGAAGCAAGGGGTTAAAGTCAGAGAATGAACTGCGTCCAGGTCATTTAAACTAATTTTATGACAAGTTATTGAAGAGAATGCAATTCTTGCCCAGCCAATTTTTCTACTTTTATCAACTGGCACAGAGCAGAACATTGGCTCCCAATCTCCCACCTCCCATCCCTTCACACTCTCTGTACCCTCTGACAGATCTCCAAGTTTGCTGCACTGCCCTAATTCCAGCCTCTTGTGTATCCCAAATTTCAATTGCTCCACTGCTCATTCGCAGCCATAACTCGGCCTTACCTTCTGGATTTCCCTCCCTAATCTCTCTTCTGTAGCACCCTGGGCGTTTTACCAAGTTGAAAGTACTATATAAATGCCAGCTGTTGTCATTATATGTCCAGTAACAGGGATGATATAAGTGGGGGGATTATAACTCTGAAGTCCCACCTCACCCTACTTGTTCCTTTGTAAAGATGCCTCTACACTGCAGACAAGTATGATACAAGTGCAATGTACCTTTCACTCGAGTCTTTATGGCCTCTGCAATCTTCTTAGTCACAGAAGGAATTTCCTCTGGGTTATAAAACATGTTCGATAGTTCCTCCTTCAGAACATTATTGATCTTCGCTTTCACAATGGCTGTCTTGAACCTAGTGACAAAGTTGGATTGGATTTGTTTATTGTCACGTGTATCGAGGTACAGTGAAAAGTATTTTTCTGCGAGCAGCTCAACAGATCATTAAGTACATGGGAAGAAAACGGAATAAAAGAAAATACATAATAGGACAACACAAGGTATGCAATGTAACTACATAAGCACCAGCATTGGATGAAGCATACAGGGGTGTAGTGTTAATAATGTCAGTCCATAAGAGGGTGATTTAGGAGTCTGGTGACAGTGGGGAAGAAGCTGCTTTTGAGTCTGTTCGTGCGTGTTCTCAGACTTCTGTATCTCCTGACCGATGGAAGAAGTTGGAAGAGTGAGTAAACCGGGTGGGAGGGGTTTTGATTTTACTGTCCGCTTTCCCCAGGCAGCGGGAGGTGTAGATGGAGTCAATGGATGGGAGGCAGGTTTGTGTGATGGACTGGGCTGTGTTCACCGCTCTCTGAAGTTTCTTGCGATCCTGGGCCGAGCAGTTGCCATACCAGGCTGTGATGCAGCCAGATAGGATGCTTTCTATGGTGCATCTGTAAAGTTCATAGATCATAGAATTTAGAGTGCAGAAGGAGGCCATTCGGCCCATCGAGTCTGCAACGGCTCTTGGAAAGAGCACCCTACACCCAAGGTCAACAACTCCACCCTATCCCCATAACCCAATAACCCCACCCAACATTAAGGGCAATTTTGGACACTAAGGGCAATTTATCATGGCCAATCCACCTAACCTGCACATCTTTGGGAGCAAACCAGAGCACCCGGAGGAAACCCACGCACACACGGGGAGGATGTGCAGACTCCGCACAGACAGTGACCATAGCCGGAATCGAACTTGGGACCCTGGAACTGTGAAGCGATTGTGCTATCCACAATGCTACCGTGCTGCCCCAAGTTGATAAGAGTTAATATGGACATACTGAATTTCCTTAGTTTCCTGAGGAAGTACAGGCACTGTTGTGCTTTCTTGGTGGTAGCGTCGACATGGGTGGGTGGACCAGGACAGATTTTTGGAGATGTGCACCCCTCGGAATTTGAAACTGCTAACCATCTCCACCTCAGCCCTGTTGACAGGGGTGTGTACAGTACTTTGCTTCCTGAAGTCAGTGACCAGCTCTTTAGTTTTGCTGGCATTGAGGGAGAGATTGTTGTCGCTACACCACTCCACTAGGTTCTCTATCTCCCTCCTGTATTCTGACTCGTCGTTATTTGAGATCTGGCCATTAGTACATGACATCCCAATAACCTCACTGTTAAGTGCACAGCTTTATTATACCAGGGTGATAACTACTTTACACAGCAAAAGACTGGTGTACACCGAGTTACGCCAACATACATTGGGTTGTTACTTCCTTGGTTATATTTCCTGATGCTGCTGGGGTATAAATCGACCAACAACACTGGACACATTATACAGGTTCCTGCACTTCATAAAAGCAAAACACTGCCATTTCTGGAAATGTGAAATCAAAATAGAAAAAGCTCAGCATCTGGAGCAGCACCCATGAATGAGAAACAGGGTTAA
Organism: Scyliorhinus canicula; assembly: GCF_902713615.1. Taxonomy (NCBI): domain Eukaryota; kingdom Metazoa; phylum Chordata; class Chondrichthyes; order Carcharhiniformes; family Scyliorhinidae; genus Scyliorhinus; species Scyliorhinus canicula. The sequence continues at coordinate 155,885,951 of NC_052158.1, read as the reverse complement.
CACTGAAGTCCAACAACTCATCCTCAGAAAGTAGAAGATAGAAGTTACGTGATACATCAGTTTATAAGAAAAGATAGAGCTATGGAAGAAGGTAACTATGTGGTATGCTGGAGTTCAGGGGAGATTGACAAAAGGTGGAAATGGAACAAGTAAAACAATTTTGTGGAGATCTTTGAGAGGCAATAATCTAATATAGAATTAACTGTTACTTGGAAAACATGGGTTAATAACTGACAACAAACAGGGATTGAATTTAAAGGAAAATAGTCTTTGAAAATGAAATGAAATGAAAACCGCTTATTGTCACGAGTAGGTTTCAATTAAGTTACTGTGAAAAGCCCCTAGTCGCCACATTCCGGCGCCTGTTCGGGTAGGCTGGTACGGGAATTGAACCGTGCTGCTGGCCTGCACGGTTGAATAGCTTGAGTTGGTTGATGAAGCTATTCAGAGGATTTATGAGGGTAGGGTGGTTGATGTCTGCCATTGACGAGTGGTTGCCTTCAATTCGAGGGTGATGTCTACTGAGGGTCATGAGTTTCTGCCAAGGGTCCTCATGTGACTGAACAGGCCGATTCTCGACCCGCAGATCTTTGGTCACATGGGGCATATCCCAAACGGTAGTGGATCCGGAGAGCAGGATTTACTTCATTTTCTTTTTTTTCTCTGCCGCTCTGCCTCAACGATAAGACGTTGTGACTCAAAGTGCAATACAGGTCGATGGACAATTGTCTGAATGATTATCAGCAAGCTCCTCCCAGTCATTAACGTCAATGCTGCTACACTTTGTGCCCACCTCGAAGATGCTTTTTGGCCATCTGGACACAGTGACCAGTCCGTCAAAGTTGATTGCACAGGAGTTTTGTCTCGATGCTTGTGGAGCTGGCTTTAAGAAGGGCACTAGCATTTGTTTGATGGTTCTCCCATTGAATCCAAGGGAGGCAGTAGATGCACTGCTGATGGAATTTCAGTCTTTACATGTCGCTGCTACACAGTCCAGCCTCACTGCAGTACAGAGTGTGGTGACGACAGCTGTTCTGGACAATAGATCTTTTATTGACTTGCTGTAGTTTGTAGAAGGTTGGGTAGGCACAGATGATCCGGTGTTGGACCTCCTCAACAATGGTGGCCTTTAAGAGATGCGGTTGCCAAGGTATGAGAAGCACTCGTATTCCAGAGTCTCTCCTTCAAAATATACAAGTGGAAAAATTGGCTGACCAGATGACAGATGATATTTGAGTCTTGATTTTGCAACATTCACAGACAGGCCGAGCTTCTTGTATGCAGAATTAAAGAGATCAAGACTGGCTTGCGGATCCCGTGCAGACACTGAAGTTACTTGGAAACTGTAGATCATGTATATCTACAGTGGTCAGTTTAGTTCTGGTATGATGGCAACTGAGCTTAAAGAGGTTTCCATTTGGGTGGTATACCAGGGGAGGGTTGATCTTTGAGGTGAATTGTCATTGTCTGTTAGATTGGAAATAGTGTGGGGGTTAGCAGACAGCCGTGCTGGGCCCCGGTCCAGATTTTCAAGACATCTGTTGCAGATCTCCCACTCAAAACTTTTGCAGTCACACCATCATGAAGCAATTGCAGGATCAAGACAAAGTATCTTCAACATCGAAATCCTTGGAGCACAATCCACAGAGCCTCATGATTTATCATGTAAAATGCATCAGCTTGATGAATGCAATGAAGAGTTACTAATGTTGTCGTTAGCATTTTTCTTGGATTGGTCTGGCATCAAAGGCATCATGTTGAGGAGATGCCATGTAGATGGGAGCAGTGCAGTGTAGTCTATATGGACTTCAATATGGCTTTTGAGAAGGTCCGCACAGAAGACTGATCAAGGGATCAGGAGATCCAGGACAATGTGGCAACCTGGATCCAAAATTGGCTTAGTGACTCGAAGCCAGTGTCCTTTGGTGAACCGCAGGGGTTGGTGCTGTGGGTACATCCACAGATCCCTGAAGGCAGCAAGACATTTAGGTAAGGTGGTTAAGAAGGCCGATGGGATACTTGCCTGTATTAGCCGAGGATTAGAATATAAGAGCAGGGAGGTTATGATGGAGCTGTATAAAGCGCTCGTTAGGCCACAGCTGGAGCACTGTGTGCAGTTCTGGTGGCCACACTATAGGAAGGATGTGATTGCACTGGAGAGGGTGCAGAAGAGATTAATCAGGATGCTGCCTGGGCTGGGATGTTTCAACCATGAAGAGAGGCTGGATAGGCTGGGGTAGTTTTCCTTGGAGCGGGGGGGGGGGGGGGACATTGTGGTACATAAGGTTCTGAGCATAGACACAGTAGACAGGAAGACATCTTTCCCCTCAGCAAAGGTGTCAAGAACCGGGGGTGAGACAAGGGAGCAGGGTACACGGTCTACCGTCTCCCCGGGTACACGGTCTACCCTCTCCCCGGGTACATGGTCTACCGTCTCCCCGGGTACACGGTCTACCCTCTCCCCGGGTACACGGTCTACCCTCTCCCCGGGTACACGGTCTACCCCCTCCCCGGGTACACGGTCTACGGTCTACCCCCTCCCCGGGTACACGGTCTACCCCCTCCCCGGGGGACACGGTCTACCCTCTCCCCGGGTACACGGTCTACCCCCTCCCCGGGTACACGGTCTACCCCCTCCCCGGGAGACACGGTCTACCCCCTCCCCGGGAGACACGGTCTACCCCCTCCCCGGGAGACACGGTCTACCCCCTCCCCGGGTACATGGTCTACTCCCTCCCCGGGAGACACGGTCTACCCCCTCCCCGGGTACACGGTGTCTCTCCCCTCCCCGGGGTACACGGTGTCTCTCCCCTCCCCGGGGTACACGGTGTCTCTCCCCTCCCCGGGGGACACGGTGTCTCTCTCTCCCCCCTCCCCGGGGTACACGGTGTCTCTCCCCTCCCCGGGGTACACGGTGTCTCTCCCCTCCCCGGGGGACACGGTGTCTCTCTCTCCCCCCTCCCCGGGGGACACGGTGTCTCTCTCTCCCCCCTCCCCGGGGTACACGGTGTCTCTCCCCTCCCCGGGGGACACGGTGTCTCTCTCTCCCCCCTCCCCGGGGGACACGGTGTCTCTCTCTCCCCCCTCCCCGGGGTACACGGTGTCTCTCCCCTCCCCGGGGGACACGGTGTCTCTCTCTCCCCCCTCCCCGGGGGACACGGTGTCTCTCTCCCCACCCCCCTCCCCGGGGGACACGGTGTCTCTCTCTCCCCCCTCCCCGGGGGACACGGTGTCTCTCTCCCCCCTCCCCGGGGGACACGGTCTACCCCCTCCCCGGGTACACGGTCTCCCCCCTCCCCGGGGGACACGGTGTCTCTCTCCCCCCTCCCCGGGGGACACGGTGTCTCTCTCTCCCCCCTCCCCGGGGGACACGGTGTCTCTCTCTCCCCCCTCCCCGGGGGACACGGTGTCTCTCTCCCCCCTCCCCGGGGGACGCGGTCTCTCTCCCCCCGGGTACCTGTGCTGGAAAGCGGGTCTGATGCTGTAAGTGTTCTCCGACATGTCCCCCGCTGGAACTGTTGCCACGGCAACCGGCACTTCCGGCGCAGGACGGAAGCGGGGTCCGGGGATCTACTTCCGGGTGGAACCCCGACCCCGCCTCCCAGCTTCCGGCGGCTGGCTGGTCCCGCCTACCGACTTCCGGCTGGGAGGCCGCGCTGTGGTTTTCAGTGACGGGGTTGTGGGCGGAATGTCTCCCCCTGGACACTACAGATTGTAAACACCCGCAGGGGGGGGGGGGATGGGGCTGGGAGGGGGAGGGGGAGCTGGGTGTAGCGGCTGTGCTGGGACTGGTTGTGGGGCTGTGCTGGGGGTGGGGACTGCTGGGGCTGGGACTTTCCCCCTTTGACCTTCCCCCTTTGACCTTCCATTGGGATGTGGGCAGACACCTCACTCTCAGGCTGCAACCCTCCCTCCAGAATGCAGGGGAGGCCGGAACAGTGGACACACTTCAGGAGGAGACATAGAACAGTACAGCACAGAACAGGCCCTTCGGCCCTCAATGTTGTGCCGAGCCATGATCACCCTACTCAAACCCACGTATCCACCCTATACCCGTAACCCAACAACCCCCCCCCCCACCTTACTTTTTAGGACACTATGGGCAATTTAGCATGGCCAATCCACCTAACCCGCACATCTTTGGACTGTGGGAGGAAACCGGAGCACCCGGAGGAAACCCACGCACACACGGGGAGGACGTGCAGACTCCGCACAGACAGTGACCCAAGCTGGAATCGAACCTGGGACCCTGGAGCTGTGAAGCATTTATGCTAACCACCATGCTACCGTGCTGCCCACATTGGTGTTAACGGGTTCCGGGGTGAAGGATTATGGGGAGCGGGCAGGAAGGAGGCGATGAGGCCGAGAGGAGATCAGCCTCGATCCTATTGAATGGCGGAGCGGACACGAGGGGTTGAATGGCCGACTCCTTATGTTCATATTTGTCGCCCACAGGGTGGCACAGTGATTAGCACTGCTGCCTCACAGCACGAGGGACCCGGGTTCGATTCCGACCTCGGGTAACTGTGGAGTTTGCACGTTCTCCCCGTGTCTGCGTCGGTTTCCTCCGGGTGCTCCGGTTTCCTCCCACAGTCCAATGATTTGCCGGTTAGGTGGATTGGCCATGCTAAATTGTCCCTTAGTGTCCAAAGAAAAGGTGAGGTGGGGTTACTGGGATAGGGCGCAGGCCTGGGTGGAGTACCCCTTTGGAGGATTGGTGCAGACTCAATGGCCCAAATAGCCTTCTGCACTGTCGGGATTCTGTGATTGATCCCGAATGGCCCAGAACTGATTGCATTGGCTCGGTCAGTTCAGAGGGCCAGTTAAGTGTCAACCACATTTCTTTGGTCTGGAGTCACATGTCGGCCAGACCAGGTAAGGACGGCAGATTTCCTTCCCCAAAAGGACATTAGAAAACCAGATGAGTTTTTACAACAATTGATGATCGTTTCATGGTCACCGTTATTGAGGCTCGCTTTTAATTCTGGAGTTCAACTGCATTTAAATTCCACCAGCTGCTCTACTGAACTTTGAGGATTAGCCCGGACCTCTGGGTTACTATTCCAGTAACACCACCGTCTCCCCTAATGTGACTGGACCAGTAATCCAATGGTAAACAAATTGGAGCAGCAGTAGACCATTCAGCCTCCTCAAGTATGATCCGCCTTTCAATACGATCAAGACTGATCTTCCATCTCAAATTCTCTTTCCTGCCTGCCCCATTGATCCTCTGAGAGCCCAAATATATGCCTGCCCCAGCTTAACAGTAATCACCCGCACCCCTCGAACGTAACGGATTCCAAAGATTCACAAGCCTTTAAGCGAAGGTGTTTCTTCTCATGTGAATCCTAAATGATCAACCTCTTATCCTGAGCCCTCCCATCCCAGACTTGTTCTTATTTCCACGTACCATGTGGTCACTTTGTGTACAAATGACCTGACACATTAGGTTAAGGGATAGGTCAATAGAGATGCCGTGGCAGATATTTAAGAAAAAACAGAATAGATACATTACAATGAGAAAGAAAGATTCCAGAGGAAAGACCCAGCATCCAGGGCAAAGCTGAACAAAATGTGCATCATTGGGTAGAGTTGGGTTGAAGGTGAGAAGATTGGACAGAATATAAACAACAGCAAAAATGACTGAAAGATTAATAACAAGGGAAAATTAGAGTAATTTAGAGAACTTCTGGCCGGCTAACTGGCAGGTGCTGGGGACCAATGTCACCGCTCGCTTGAGACACTGGACAGGACTGCTCCGAATGCTGTCTTACAGGGGTTGAGTTCTCGTCATAAACCCGCTGATAGCCTTTATATTGTGGTACCGGCTGATCACTTTGACCCTTCCCCCTGACTTTGTCCCAAAGATCCAGATAATGCTGGAAAAGGTCTTCTGGGACAAGAGATTGGGTCGCTGTTGAGGTTTTGAGTCTCCTGTTTAGGGAAGGTGGCCAGGTGCTGGTGTGCTTCACACCCAGGCAGTGACCGTCCGCCTTCAGACTCTGCAGCGATACCATTACGTTAAGCCCTGTCCACGATTGTGTGCCTTGGCAACGCTTTACTTCCGGCAGTTGTACGGCCTGAATTATGACCGCTCCTGTTCATAGATCTGCAGGGTCTTCGTTCCCCTCTGCAGGCGCTACCCGTGTTTTACCAGGGTCTGCTCAACGCCTGGAACATGGGTCGCTTTGCACCGCAGCTCCTCCCTCCCGTCAGGAGTGGTGGCTGTCGTCGGGGAGCTGCTGCTCAGGAATCCGCACCTCCACCAATACCATTTCGAGTGGCTTGTGGAGGAACGAGCTGTGGCTTCCGGGACGTTCTGGGTGGTGGAGGAGTAGGCTGGATGACACCCCACAAGTTAGCACAACGTGCAGCGGTGATGTTCAGCACGCGACCTCAAAAGGGTCGTGATCAGACCCGATGGCACTAGCAGTCTGGAGGATGCTGAGGTGTGCGGTGGTATCCCATCTAGGCAAACCCCTGCCCGGACAGAATTCCACATTGGCCCCAAGCACCGAAACCTCCCTCGGGGGCTGGTGCCCTACAATCCTAGCCGCCTCACAGAAATTCCCTTTGTGCCTTTTCGCACTGCGCGGAGGGGTTTCCTGTACGTGCTGCTGCTGCACACCCTTCACTTCCTTACCCGTCGTCCGGCCACGTCATGGCAAGCCTTGTTTCCGTCCGGTGGCGGAGGTCCCCACTGGAGGTCCCTCTGTGGAGGAGTCTTTGTTGGCTTCTGGCTGCTGTTCAGTGAAGATCAAGAGTTCTGTTCCTTTCCCAAGAAACCTTTATTTTCCACACTCCATACAAAACTCTTTCACCAGCTCACACCAAACAAATGCCACCACAACCTCTTTACATATCAGTGTCAATTATTGGATACTCCCCATCAATGAGACATCTAATTGGAATGTCTTTCAACCCATTCCTTAACAGTCTTCCCCTTCCATGGAGAAAGAAAATAATTTGGTAAAAACTGGTTTCCCCTGAAAAAACAAAATTCCAAGAAACTGAAACACACGCAATTCACTCCCCTCTTTTTTTTCTTTTTTTTGGAAGCTAAAAGAAAGTCACAGAAACAGGCTCCCTTCATTAATAATATCCCAAAGTTTCTGCGAACTAGCCCCTCTTTTCACAAAACAGTCGGTAGCTACTGTCGACCCATTTAATTTTTGCTATCTCCCCTCTGTTCCACGTCTGCTTCAAACCTGCGATGTCTATCCTTAATCTTTTCTCATTCACACTTTTTGTAGAGTGCTCATTTTCCCACAGGGATTTACTGTCAATCTGACACTCAATGGGTATGTTACCCAAATCCCAAAATGTCTGTCAATATCTGGGATATATAAAAGGCCATATCCACCACCTCTACAAGGCTTAACTTCTCAGCGTCCAAAGTGCTTTTGACCACTCTCCTTATTTTCTTTGTTTCCCACACAAGAGGGCAACATTTACCATTGTTTCCCAAAAGGAAAATTATAAATCCTGCGCATGAAACCCCATTACATAAATTTGCATAGGACGCATCACTGTAAACGATGAGTTTCAAGTGTCTAAGATCACCTAAAACCAGGAACCTCAAAACACACTCCTGCATTTTTAGTTTGACCAACGCTTTATTTGCTCTTATTATGTCTTCCACTTTAGGATCATTCATTTTTGTCCTCAACTCTAAGACATCAAAACTAACGCCCGGTCTAGTCTGTCTGCCTAACCAGTTCAGTTGCCCAATTAAACTTCACAGTTGCTCTATTTCCATCATTGAAACCATTGCGCCTTTTTGTGATCGTTTTGATAATCTTTTTTTAAAAATAAATTTAGAGTACTCCAGTAATTTTTTACAATTAAGGGGCAATTTAGCGTTGCCAATCCACCGAACCTGCACATTTTTGGGTTGTGGGGGCGAAACCCACGCAAATACGGGGAGAACGTGCAAACTCCACACGGACAGTGACCCAGAGCCGGGATCGAATCTGGGACCTCAGCGCCGTGAGGCAGCAGAGCTAGCCCACTGCGCCACCGTGCTGCCCTCTTTTGATAATCATATCCATGAAACGTAATAGAGTCTCCAGAGTTCCAATTCCAGTTCAGAAAACACTTTGCTTCGGATTTTACTCTCTCAAGGCAGAGAAAGAGCCAATGCCATATCTTGTTTCTTCTTTCCCAAGGCAGTTACCTTCGTCCATGAAACAACTGCACTTCTCCATTGGTTGCACGATCCCCTTTCAGAAAATAATGGCGGATAGTCATATCCGGACATCTTTATCCTAGGTTCAGTCAGATGTATATATTTTTTGTTCTTTTCCTTGGTTGATGCAGAATTTTTTTTTCTGGAAAGCTGTATCTTTACAACCCTTTACATATGCACAGTAACCATCCTCTGCTACCATTGTTAACTTCTGGCTGCTGTTCAGTAAAGAGTCAAGAGTTTTCCTTCTTTCCCAAGACGCCTTTATTTTCCATACTCTATACAAAACTCTATCACCACACCAAACAAATGCCACCTGCAACCCCTTTACATATCAGTGTCAACTGTTGGATTATTAACATCAACAAGACATCTAATTGGAATGTCTCTTAACCCATTCCTTAACAGTCTTTCCCCTCAATTTTGGGGACTTGGGGTGGAGGGTGTCACCTATTACATCCATTTTTACTGCCTTATGGAGTCCGTGGACCATGTCTATGTTATGTATTATAGGCTGCACTCCCTTTTAAGTTTTCTGACAAATCTTTTGTTGAGGTTCTGTTTGCAATTCAGCCCCACGCTTCTGATCTACGCCACCTGGTGGGGACAAGGGCAGTTGTTGCTCGTTTTGATCCCAACAGCATCGCCAATACTGTTGCTAATATTAATAATGTTGGTGAACCACAAGCCTTCCCTTATATTGATCAAATGACCACACAACCAGTTAGTTAGTTCAAAAGATGATTTATTTACATGCACAAGAGTTACCTCGACATGCAAACACAATATCTACTATGAGTTAAACTGCACCTATCAACTACAATAACCTATACTTAACTTCAGGGCGACCGGCACTGTGTAAATGGATAAGGCCTTTATCTGGATTTCACTTGGCTGGTTCGAAGAAAATGGCTCTGTCTCTGCTGGGCTCATCCGTCAGGTAGCGATCGTTGGTCTTGAACTTGGCTGGTTGTTCCTGCTACAGTTGGCTGCCACAGGCCGGATCCAAAAGAGACAGAACACATGGCTGCGCCCTCTTTTATCCCTCTGGAATTTCGCGCTCTTTGGGGTGGTCCTTAACCTTGGACCCAATAGTTCAACAGGGCTCTGATCACTGTCTTCGATTTCGGCCAATGAAGGGGCGGGTGCCTTGATAGCTGGGCGTGTCCTTAGTGGACATTGACCTTGGCAGTTGGACTTTCTGAGTAAAGGGAGTGGCGCCGATCAGTCTGTGGCTGTACCGGTTTCTTGATTGGAGTCCTATTGTTCTGGGGAACGGGCCATTAAAATGCAAACGAGCAGGGGTTTCGATCAGGTCTAGCTACCTGGGTCTCGAATACACAGAAGTTCTGTATCTATCAGTCCTGGGTTGGCCATAATTCCCATGGTCCTTTGCAGGTGGCCATCTTTGATGGCTACACAGTAAAGGCGTAGGACCTCCTTGTGAACATGCTCCTGGACCTGGCAAGCACGTCATTTATAGGTCCGGGCCGTGGGCGACAAGGGTGTCATCCGACCAGGCTATCTGCCCCTCTTCCACAGCTACATTTGCAGCCGGGTGTGTGTAGAAAGGAAGCATGCGGTGTCCATGGGCACCATCAGGCCTTCCATGCCCGGTTGGCACTGCAAGGGTTGGAGTGCTGTACTGACCTGTTACATTGCATCTCCTTTGATTTTTTTTTGAAATTTCCATTCACCTTTGTTACATTCAGGCAGTGCCACTAACAGGAACAGCACTTTTTATTTGTCCATATGTTTGTTTCCTATCTTCCATCTGGCTGACCTCAGAAGAGTGGTCAACCCCCCTAATCACATCTTTGGATGAGGAGAATCTTTTTCTCTGGGAGGATCATGAGTCTTTGGACCCGTCCCTCAAAAGGCAGTGGATGCAAAGTGTTTGACTATTTGTAAGGCAGAGCTAGATAGATTCTTGATAAGTAACGAGGTGAAACAGGAAGAAGGGAGGTGGGAATGAGCAGATTACAACAGATCAGCCTGGTCGAACAGGTTTGAGGCACAGAGTGGCCTACTCTTCCTAATTTGTATCTTTGTTTGTGTTCCACAGGCTGAAGTGGGGTCCAGCTCACCCACACCAACTTCCACGTGTAATAAATAAGATAAATAACCAGCTGGTGTTGACTTAGGCCTGAATACTGGCTAGAATCTTTAAATGACAAACTTGTGAAGACTCTAGGATTAATGTTTCAGGTCAAAGCTCCAGCATCGATGGAACAAAAATGCTGTCTGACCTGCTGAGTATTTCCAGCATCTGTAGTATTTAAATTTTTTGTTTGAGTCTATCCATGATTTGGGGTCTCGTGGAGGCCTGGTATGGATATATTAGATGGGCCGGTAACATTTATGGGTTGTGTGGCCTTATGCCTACACGTTCTGTGCAATATTAAAGTTGTTTAGTCAGACTTCTTGTTTCACTCATCTTTTCTATGGTCTTCTATATATTCTTTTACGTTGACTGTAAAATCAATTTGCATTTTGACAGTTTTGAAGCTGTTTTCTGAAGATTAGCACAGAACACAGACGAAGTTACTCCTGACTGCCACAGATTTGAGGGGGCTAAGGGGGTGAACAGTACAAATGGCTCTGATTTCTGGCAACGGGAGGTATTCAGGTAAGCTGGGGCCTTGATGTAGTGCCTCCACCCAGACCTGCGTAACTGTCACCAGATGATCCTCCCACTGGAAACACACCCTGACCCATAATTCCACTGGTGATATATGATTTTCATGTGAACCCTATGGATGTCAGATCCCAGTTGTCAGCAGCATCTATGCCGGCTGGTGAAGCAGAAACCAAGACACAGAGCTTTTCTTCTTTGAGAAAATTTGTTGGCTTGTTCAGTCTCACAGCTCTCTTCCAAATCGACCCAGTGTCCCAGCTATCCCCTGTTTATATGCTCATTTGAAAACCCATAAATAACAAATTAATAGAGATAACAACCCCTTAAAGGGACATTGCCCCCTATATATACTCAATAATAAAACCAATTATCAAAAATAAACAAAAAATAACTAACGAGAAGCGTGATAGATCCTGGTGAGGCAGTGTAACAAAAATTCAAAACTGCAAAGGAAACTTAAAAAATAAAATCAAAATGTAATTCTGTCGGGGCCCATGGAAGGCCTCTAGCATATGAGTGGGCACCATGTGCCCGTTCTCCACTGCCCCCCACCCATGAACATGGGACCTGCTGATGGCCAACTTGGCCAGGAACAGGCTTCAGAGGAGGTCCTCCTCCCTCCTCCGTACTGGGTGACCAAAGATCAGGAGCATGTGGCTGAAGTGCAACCAAACATTGAGGAGCAGCCCCTTCAAATAACTAAAATAGGGGCTGCAACCTCGGGCAATCTACATAAGATTTCTCTTGGTCGCAGAAAACACATGCGACCCGGGAGTCCGTGAACCACCTTAGCCTACGGTTACATGGCAATGCTACGTGCAACATCCTCCACGCCAGGTCCCCAATGGAAAAAGGGAGGACTCCAATGTAGAGAGCCCTCCAGTGAGGACATCCACCACTGCCAGGCGACGGAATAGAATGCCATGGTGTGTCCTGATAGTGGAGGAAGGCAAAGAAGTGACTGGTATGCACCCCATACAGGGATCCCTACCTCTCTGAATGAAAAGGCACATGGGAATTTCTGAGACATGGCTCAAATTGTGGGGTTGCAGCTCCCGAGGAAAGTGATGGGATGCAAGACCAATGTGAAAATCTGTCAGAGCTGACCCCATTTGGAGGAAGGTCCACCACACACTTGAGGTTAAAGTATCAATAGCTGAAACTACAAGCACTTGAAACTTTTTTACCTTGCGTAAATAATCATGGTGAAATTGACAGCATGGATCTAGAGATCCAGATCTGTCAATCGAGCAATATTTTCCCTGGGGCTCAGGTGTTTCAATACTCTAGTAGATATCTGGTCCACCAGCGAAGAATACATAATGAGGGCCAGCTGAGAGCCCAGAAATCTATTTGCCTTTTGACACACCTCCAGCCAAAATGCACCATTCTCTTTAAGAGGTGCAGACTTGTTTTAACTCGTGTTGGATAGCTTGAACTTGTGCTGACCCCTCAATTTTTGTATCCCCTGCTCAGGTATGCAGCCACTCAACAGTGTGCTCAGGACTGGTTGAATGCAGAAATCATGTAAGTGAGCAGGTAGCACAAAGTTCAAGTGCTGCAGGGGTCTGAACAAATGGCGGTGTGTTAATTGCGCATCACAACCTCTGTTTCCTGGACCTATCCAATTCCAACCCTCAAGCCTTGGACTCTATGGAGATCGAGGGATATTGTCGAATCTATTGTGTCATTCAATGATCTTCCACCGCAACTCCATTTCCTCACCCTATTTTTATTCCTATTCCCTTGAGATCCTTCGAGTCCAAAAGTCTATCGATCTCAGTCCTGATCATACTCAATGATTGAGCACCCGCACACTTTGGGATAGAGAATTCCAAAGCTTCACAGCCCTCAGAACGAAGAAAGTTCTCCTCACCCCAATCCTAAATGTACGACCCATTATCCTGAGGCAATGACCCCATGTTCTCAACTTTGCATGAAGGGAAGGAACATCTCAGTGTCTTTGAGTTCTTTGAAATCAGCATGTAAATGGTTAAGTACAGACACTGAATAAACATCCCTATAAATTATGAAAAAGCCTGTTGTGATCAATCGAGGAGTTCAAAAGAAGGACCGAGTCCTGAAATATGTCCTCACGGGTTGTAACACTTCACCTATTCTTTTTCTCTTCATATCAGTGTTCATTTTGCCAGATTGTGAAACAACCTGTCGATGCCAGGACCGGGGTGGAAAAGCACAAACTGATGAGGAAGTGGATGAAAGAACTTGATTAGAGTCTGCTTTGATAACACAGCTTCACAGCAAGCATCAAACGGAAACCTTAGACTTTGTTCACCTCACTTGTGTGGTGATACAGAGATAAGCAAGACAAAGGCTAACGGAAAAGCTCTGAGCAATGTCCCTTTGTCATACTTGCACTCGTGTTGCAATCAGCAGTGAGAACTGGTGGTAAATCACAGCTCTGTTCAACCCTACCTTAATAAGTCATCCTGTTACTGAGAATTGTCCAGCAAGCTTACAGCTTCCTTACTCGTTTGCATATTGTACTGGCCCTGGAGGACTTTCTACCTTCAACGCACCCAAAAAAATCTCAATTTGTTTCATTCCAAATGTTATTTCTTGCTACTCTTTAACAGACTAGTCAGCAAAATTGGAGTCTGTGTAAATATTAACTTTTATGTGCGCTGTAATATTCCGCAACATCTATAATATGTTGCTTCACAATACCCCTGTCTCTTTTATTTTGACTCAATGAATGGTTCAGTTGTCTTTACCACTGAGAATTGGGAGAGAGATGCGGTGGTATTTGTCCAGGTTCATCCCGAGCGGCTCTGTGACACAGGACCCTGTGCTATACGGACTGTTTCCAGGGACACACACCGAAACAAACATCAACTGCTGCTGGAAGGTCATCAACTCGGTGAAAGACGCTCTTTGGTCTGCCCGAAACTTGCTGATCTTCCAGTGCAAAGAATTGTCCTCGACCGAGTGTTGCAGACTGGCACATTCCAAGGTCCAGGACTACGTGCTGAGGGACGCACTCAAGCTTGGGGCAGCTGATGGGGGATTTCGGGGATGGTATAGAGCGGGCATTAGACAGCTGAAGGACCTGTTTATCGACGGAAGGTTTGCGAGCCTGGGGGAGTTGGAAGAGAAATTTGGGCTCCCGCCGGGAAACATGTTTAGATATCTGCAGGTAAAGGCATTTGCTAGACGGCAGGTGGAGGGATTCCCTGCGCTCCCCGCGAAGGGGGTGAGTGACGGTGCTCTCGGGGGTCTGGGTCGGGGAGGGGAAGATATCCGATATCTACAAGCTTATGCAGGAGAAGGAAGAGGCGTCAGTAGAGGAGCTGAAAACGAAGTGGGAGGGGGAACTGGGGGAACAGATCGAAGACGGGACATGGGCTGATGCCCTGGAGAGGGTAAATTCTTCCTCCTCGTGTGCGCGGCTTAGCCTCATCCAATTCAAGGTGCTGCATAGGGCCCACATGACTGGGACGAGGATGAATAGGTTCTTTGGGGGTGAAGATAGGTGTGCCAGGTGCTCGGGGAGTCCAGCGAACCATGCCCATATGTTCTGGGCATGCCCGGCATTGGAGGAGTTCTGGAAGGGGGTGGCGAGGACGGTGTCAAGGGTGGTGGGATCCAGGGTCAAGCCAGGATGGGGACTCGCGATCTTTGGGGTTGGGGTAGAGCCGGGAGTGCAGGAGGCGAAAGAGGCCGGTGTGCTGGCCTTTGCGTCCCTAGTAGCCCGGCGAAGGATTTTGCTACAGTGGAAGGACGCGAGGCCCCCAAGCGTGGAGACCTGGATCAATGACATGGCGGGCTTTATTAAGCTTGAGAAGGTTAAATTCGCCCTGAGAGGATCGGTGCAAGGGTTCTTTAAACGGTGGCAACCTTTCCTCGACTTTCTGGCTCAACGATAGGGTACTGGGACAGTAGCAGCAGCAACCCGGGGGGGGGGGTTGATTATGTTAGTTTATTTTATTTAAATTTGATTTATCTAATTTTAATTTATGGTTAAGTTCTCTTGTTTGGGGGGGGTGGGGGAATGTGATACATGTGATGTTACGGTATGGGGGGAATTGTGGGTGTTATGGGGCTGTTAGTTGCATATTACTGCTTTTTGCTATACTTTTTGTTATAGAACATAGAACATAGAACATAGAACAGTACAGCACAGCACAGTACAGCACAGAACAGGCCCTTCGGCCCTCGATGTTGTGCCGAGCAATGATCACCCTACTTATATTTTCTGCAAAAAATTCCAATAAAAAAAATTAAAAAAAAAAAAAAGCTTGGGGCAGCTGCCGCCAAGGCGCAATGGGGAAAGACCACTGTGTAAGGTCTCACCAGCAAATGTACACCGAGGGGTGGGTAACAGTGTAAAATCCCTCGGTCTGTGTCATTAACACTCCAATGTATAAAAGAAACATGACAATGTAAATATTTAAGAAAGAACTGTAACATAAAGAGGGATATGTGTGTAATGTCATCCCAATTGAATGGAAGAAAGACAAGTGAATGTGTAACTTTGATGGAAATGTACAATCAAGACAATTTGAAATGTTCTGTAATGTTTATTATAAATTTTATGAATAAAGTATATTTTTTGAAAAAAAAACATCAGGTCACAGAACATAGAACTTACAGTGCAGAAGGAGGCCATTTGGCGCATCAAATCTGCACCGACCCACTTAAGCCCTCACTTCCACCCTATCCCTGAAACCCCCCTATCCCCGTAACCCAATAACCCCTCCTAATTTTTGGACACTAAAGGGCAATTTATCATGTCCAATCCACCTAACCTGCACGTCTCAGGACTGTGGGAGGAAACCGGAGCACCCGGAGGAAACCCACGCAGACACGGGGAGAACGTGCAGACTCCGCACAGACAGTGACCCAGCGGGGAATTGAACCTGGGACCCTGGAGCTGTGAAGCCACAGT
This sequence comes from Scyliorhinus canicula, assembly GCF_902713615.1. NCBI lineage: Eukaryota > Metazoa > Chordata > Chondrichthyes > Carcharhiniformes > Scyliorhinidae > Scyliorhinus > Scyliorhinus canicula. Next base: position 155,870,216 of record NC_052158.1, on the reverse strand, counting down.
GCTAGCCACTGTGCTACCATGCTGCCCAATCTTGGAGGAGACATTCGTCTGTGAAGTAAACCTATTGGCCGAAACTCTTCGGCTGTTCCTGCTGGTGGGGTCTTCCCATCCTGCCAACAGTGGCCCCCTGCTGTGGGAACCCCAGCGGCAGAGCGTGCAAACGAGCAAAACCTATTGAAAGCAGCAGGACTGGCAGATCCCACCGCCGCAGACCATGCCGCGGAGATGCACGGAAAATCCTGCCCAATGTGGCGTCCCCAGGATAGAGGAAATTTTTGCTTCCTCCACCCTGTGGTCGAATGTGGCTCTACGGTCCAAAAGATGTGCAGGCTAGGTGGATTGGCCATGCCAAATTGCCCCTTAGTGTCCAAAAGTTTCAGTGGGGTTATTGGGTTACGGGGTGGGGGTGTGGCCCTACATGGGCTGCTCTTTCAGAGAGTCGGTGTAGACCCGATGGGCCGAATGGCCTCCTTCTGTGATTTGTTCTGAAGGAGGTGTTTGCCTGAAGTCTACAACTTTCTGACTAACCAACTGATGATGTATTTTCAGCATGTGTGAAGTTCTGTTAATTGTTTTCGTGGGTTTGTGGTGTTTGAGAGGTGTTAACCCTGGGCATCTGCATCACATTGACTTGAATCATGGGAGGAGGTCGCTTTCTGATTCTTTTATCTCTCTTCACATGAAAGGTTGGGATGAATTCACTGACAGGCGGGATATTGGCCAAACATTATAGGGGTTGAAAATAGGGGTACAGCTCTTGAATTATCAATTGTGCGCACTCCCACGCAATTGGCCTCAAGTCGGTCAGGTTGTCCATGGAGACCACCGCCCCACCCCCCAAAAGGGCAATGCGGCGCGGTAAATCCACCTACCCTGCACATTTTTCGGGGTTTGGGGGGTGAGACCCATGCAGACGCAGGGAGAATGTGCAAACTCCACACAGACAGCAACCCGGGGCCAGGATTGAACCAGGTCCTGGTGCCATGAGGCAGCAGGGCTAACCACTGCACCACCATGCCACCCTAAAGAAATTAATTTTAACACAATATCATATACAAAGTCCCGGTTACACCTTACTGGGTCCTCTCTCCTTTCTGGGCAACTTCACACTGATCGACCTTTTATACCAGGGCTAGTAAGCTGTGCTGCCAATGAGCACCGGGAAACAATCATCCTTAACTGTTCGACTTTGGATGGTAGGGGACTGTCCTCGTATGTCGTATCCATTTGTTTGCAGAAAACCCTGGAAATCATCGGTGGTAAAGGGGCGCGCCATTGTCTGAAATAATTGACTCAGGATGTCCATAATAATAATCTTTATTGTCACAAGTAGGCTTACATTAACACTGCAATGAAGTTACTGTGAAAATCCTCTCGTCGCCGCACTCCGGTGCCTGTTCGGGTACAGAGAGGGAGAATTCAGAATGTCCAATTCACCTAACAAGCATGTCTTTCGGGAGGAAACCGGAGATGCAGAGGAAACCCACACAGACACGGAGAGAATGTGCAGACTCCGCACAGACAGTGACCAAAGCTGTGAATCAAAGCTGGGATCCTGGTGCTGTGAAGCAACAGTGCTAACCAGGACATCTACCATGGCCGCGAGGCAGTAGTTCACATCCCTTGAAACGATAGCCGCTTCGAGTGGGCATCTACCAGCACCAAAAACATCTTGTCCATAATGGGCCCGCATAATCATGGCCATTCCAATGGGTGAAGGGTTGTAGAAGGCTGCAATGATGCTGCATTTGGCAAGGGTGGCACTGTTGCATGAACTTGTCGATGCCTGGCCACCAGATGTGATTATGGGCCAACATCTTCATCTCTGTCTGCCCCGTGTGGGTGCTGTGGAGCTCTTGAAGGAATGGCCCCCTACCCTGAGACAGGACAACCACCCATGATCCCCACACAATCACATCATCTTCAGATGTTAACTCATCTTGATGAGTGAAGTATGGCCTCAGCTGTTCAGACGTCCCATGTCGCCAGCCGGACCGCGCCACTCATTCAATCTTTCAAAGAATAGAGGGCTGGATTCTCCGCACCCCAACGCCAAAATCACGTCCGGAGCCGGGGTGGAAAATTTCAATGGACAGGGGACTTTCAACGGGCATTTGACTGCCTGAAAGCTGTGATCACCAATGCTCCTGTATTGGAGAATTGCAACGGGCTCTGTGGTCAGATTGAACTAAAGTATCTGATTCTAAAGAGAAATGCCGAGGAGTAGAGGAATGGATGGATCATGCAGAGACTTTCTTGTTCAAAGAGACTGTCAATCGAGAAGGTTTTCGGTTGGAGGAAGAAGAACGGGAAAAATTGACTATATTATTATGCCTGTTTGCGTGAAACGAAAAAGTATTTTTACTGTGTGCATTTCTTAGTGGGTGGTTCAAAAGTGAAAAATGAAATCATCTTAAAGTTGATGGTTTATTTTTTCTTGGGGGGAGGTGTCATGTGAGAGTGCCTTTAAGAATTGGATGTTTAAGAAATGTACCTTTAAGAAATGAAGCTGATCATATTACTGAAGTGATGTCACAGGGTGGGGGGGGGGGGGAGCTGAGCTCACTTCTGTTTTTGGGAGCTTTAGTTTCAGTTTGAAGAAAGCTTGGGTGTGGCTGTGAGCTGCATTGCTGGTGATCTCTGCCATGAAGGACTATCTCTTAATCCTTTGGTGAAATCAGAATTGTAAAAAGGTCTCAGTATTGAATATAAATCTAATGTGCTTCTGTTTGAAGGATTTGTTAAGTCTTTTGGATGTGTAAAGGAACTGTTTGCAGGATTGGATAGTGTTGTATTATTTTCGGGGTTATCTTTGAAGTAAGGGGTGTTAAGAGACCCAATGTTTATTTAAAAGGTTAATTTGAGTTCATGGAATAAACATTGTTTTGTTTTAAAAACCACGTGCCCAGAATTGTAATACTACACCTGGGGAACATGCGTGTGCTTCAAAAGCAACAACCCATTAAAGGTGGGGGTTGGTTGAACTCCATGATACATTTTGGGGTTCTGAAAACACCTCTCTGAGCTGAAAGACGGTGTTCTTGTATGCAGATATTGGAAAGTCTGATCATCCGCTATGGTCATTTTGAGGGGTCTACCATTTACCCTTAAGACAATTACAATCAGAGCCATCTTATTCAATTGGACTGCATTGAACTGCTGCATTCCATGCTGTTGTTCATGGCTCTTCTCCATTGCGTTAAGTGGCGCTGTGGACTGCTGCTGGTGTTTGTTTTTGCCATTGGCACGCTTTGCCTATCATGGAAACGTGTTTCGATGTGCCCGCTTCGGTTGTATCAGAGGCACATGGACTCCCGAAATAGGCAGATTTCCTGGGGATGGTCCACCGCCCGGTCCACATTGGGTTCAGATTGACGCTTCGACTTCTTCCCACTCCTTTTGTTACGATCCTCTCCTGAGGACCGTGTTTCCGCTGTGCCTGTTGATCTGGCCAAGGACCTCGTGGCCAAACCATCCCATACTTGCTTAACCTCCCGTTCAGCAATGCTTTGAAGTCGTGTGGCACCATTTTCGGTGCACACCTTTGCCTGAGCTATCCTGTCTGCTTTTTCCAACGTAATTGTGGTCTGTGCCAGAAACTCCTTCTGGATATTAAGGTTATGGATTCCACAAACCAGCCGGTCTTGCAACATATCACTAAGGGCAATCCCAAACTCACAGTGCTCCGTAAACTGGCAAAGTCTGGCTATGAAGGCTGAGACAGACGCTTCATGGGTCCCTCACTGCAGTGTTAAACCTATAATGTTGGTGGACATATAACCTTGGAAGATTTATAATGTTGGGCGGCATGGTGGCACAGTGGTTATCACTGCTGCCTCAGAGCGCCGGGGACCCCAGTTCAATTTTGGCCTCGGTGTGGAGTTGTGTGGAGTTTGCACATTCTCCACGTGTCTGCATGGGTTTCCTCCCCCTGCCATAAGGTAATTGGCCATACTAAATTGTCGCTTAGAGTCCAAGAATGTGCAGGTTAGATGGGGTTATGGGGATAAGGTGGAGAGTGGGCCTAGGTGGCGTGCTCTTTCAGACGATCAGTGCAGACTCAATGGGCAGCACAGTAGCATTGTGGTTAGCATAATTGCTTCACAGCTCCAGGGTCCTAGGTTTGATTGCGGCTTGGGTCACTGTCTGTGCGGAGTCTGCACATCCTCCCCGTGTGTGCGTGGGTTTCCTCCGGGTGCTCCGGTTTCCTCCCACGGTACAAAGATGTGCAGGTTAGGTGGATTGGCCATGATAAATTGCCCTGAGTGTCCAAAATTGCCCTTAGTGTTGGGTGGGGTTACTGGGTTAAGGGGCTTAGGGTGCAGGTGTTGACCTTGGGTAGGGTGCTCTTTCCAAGAGCCGGTGCAGACTCGATGGGTCGAATGGCCTCCTTCTGCACTGTAAATTCTATTCTGTAAAAAATGGGCCAAATGGCCTCCTTCTGCGATGTAGGAGTTCTATGGTTCTATAATATTTGTGGGCCGCGTATTGAAGTATTCTTGAACTAATTTGACTATGTGGTCAAAGGTCTTCATGTCGGGTGCCTCCAGGGATCTGAGGTTCCTAATGAAATTATACTCATGGAACCCGCAAACTGTCAGTTTGTCCTCCCCTGTGATCTCATTGGCGGTAAAGAAGAAACAGAGCCGTTCGATGACTCCATGACTCAACCCCCTAGTTTCCCAATGAGGCATTTCTACTCACGGTTTAAATGATTCCGACCCTTGTTGAAGCTTCTCTACTTTCTCAACTGTTCCTTCCTTCCCTCCTCAATTCACAGACTATTGGCTGCAATTGAAAACTTTAACCTCGCTTCCAGTTGTAAATAAAAGGGGTTTATTGATGAGAGGAAAGGCAGTTAGATATAACTGGCAGAGTGCACAATAGAACAGGTCTTTAATCTCCATCTCCCTGGTACACACTGCTCCCAACGACCCATGCAAACTTCCCATTGGCCGGGATTTACACGCTCCCATGCGATTGGCCTCGAGCCGGTCACGTGAACCATGGAACCCACAAAAGTGGCCATTCTATCACAAACAAATCTCTTAACTGCTCTAATATCTTCTTATGTGACCTGGTGTTAAAGTTAGTCAGTCAAAGCTCCTGCAAAACCCCTTGGGTTATCTTCCTGTGTTAGATGATCTATATAAAAGCAAGTTGTTTTGCAGCCCATGCATCCTTCCCACTGGGAGTGTGGGACTGAATAATCTACTCCTACCCTGTCCTGTTCTGCCTGTACCTGCTCCTCGCCGGAGATCTGCTCTCAGGGCATGGCACACTTGTCTGCCTTGCGTCATCCTCACTCACCCACTGTAGCTCATCTGCAACCACTTGGCGATGACCATCATCCACTACACCTTGGGTTGGCACCTCCCCTATCCACTGACCTCCTCTTTGCCCTCTCAGAGAGATCTCAGCTCTGATCAAATGGCCAAAATTCTGACATTTCTCTGGATGTCATTTTTTTTAACATTCTTCTTCCTCTTGTAACGTCAGGTACCTCCTCATTTGTCTTTTGGTCTGTACATGGAACTTTTCACCCACATCTTAACATCCAACGTCCAAAGGCCTCTATTTACTTCCACAGATCTTTATGTGTTTTCCATATCTGATGTGAAGCAAACTTGCAAATCTTTTGCTACTTAACCAGGATTAGAATAAATAAGAAACAATGAAGACGTGACCAGGTCGGTAACTCTAAGCTTTGGAGTAAACCTGAATGGCGTCCAGATTTCCTGTCCATAAAATTCTGATTGGGGGGGGGGGGAAACTAGCAATGAAAATGGAGGGGGGGGGAGCAAACTAGCAATGAAAATGGATTGCTGTTCTCACAATAAATAGATTAAACCATGGGTTAGCGGGCTCGGAGTCATGGCTTCAAATACAGATACAGCAGGTGCTGGAAAATTGAAATTAAATCAGAAAATGTTCGAATTATTCAGCAGGTTGGAAAGCATCTGTGGGGAGAAACGGAATAAATGTTTCAGGTCAATGGCCTTTCATCAGAATTGAAGAAAAATACAAATAGTCTTTTGGTAGTACAGAACATGAGTATTGCTGAAAAAGAGGCATACTTACACTCACCAGGACAGACACAAGAATATCAAATTTTAAAGGGAGCACCAACTGATACCAATGGGCACCCTCTGCTCATAAAGTATAAACTCTTTGAAGTTTGATATTCTTGCATCTGTCCTGATTGTGCAAGATGAACAGCTTCGACATGTTGCACGTTCTGGGTGAGTGCTTTACACTCAATTTGGCTCTGTTTCGTTCCTTAGCTCTACAGTCGGCAGGTATCGTTAAGATACTGCCACAAGTTTCAAGTGCAAGTTCAAATCAAGAACTCCACACACCAGTTAGTAAATTCAAACAAGACACGTTTATCTACTAATCATGCATATAAAATTATAAGACTAGGCTAATCCTACCACTAATAGGCCAAATACTTATCTGGATAAGGGAACTGCCGGATCAGGGATCAATGGTCTGTTGCTCTGCACTGGGTCCGCAGGTTTCCAGTAGTTATGGACTAAAGGGGGTCAGGAGTGTCTACTCTCGTAGCGTGTGTTGTATGACACTTATGTGATGGCGGCTGCTGTCCAGGCCTCTCCTTCTCAAGGTTCTTCTGCTGCAACGGTGTTCTGCTGGGAGGGCTGGCTGGTCAAGGAGAGGCTGGCAGAGAGAGAGAGCTGAGGTCGGGATCTCTGTCTTATACCTCTCCCAGGGTCTCGCGCCCACCTGGGCGGACCCTCTATACTCTCGCAATCGATTGGGTCTCTTCCCAATCGATTGATTTGAATTCCCCAATAACGGGGCAGTCCCTCGATCACTGGGCGGTTCTTGGGGCTTATTGTTTTGGACTTCTCTTGGCGCCGAGAAGTCTGGCCTTCTATTCACTGTAGCGATTTGAGTTAACTTGTTTCCATTGTACCTGGGAATCACCTGGTATCGCCTCATTAGTATGCTAACTTGTTTTCTTTCACAGTGCTGTCTGGTTTCTGCAGCAGTCAGAATACACAAGCGCTTTTGCAAGCTGCTTGCTTTTGCAACATGTCCATTTTCCCTGCATTCTTTGTAATCTTCCATTCTGTGTTGGGCAGTGGCCACCCCAGGTGGCTACAGACAGTACGTCTGTTTTGGCAGAACAGTAGCACAGTGGTTAGCACTGTTGCTTCACAGCGCCAGGGATCCGGGTTGAATTCCCGGCGAGACTGCATGTTCTCCCCGTGTCTGTGTGGGTTTCCTCCGGGTGCTCCGGTTTCCTCCCACAAGTCCCAGAAGTCGTGCTTGTTAGGTGAATTGGACATTCTGAATTCTCCCTTGGTGTACCCGAACAGGCTCCGGAGTGTGGCAACTAGGGGCTTTTCACGGTAATTTCATTGCAGTGTTGATGTAAGCCTACTTGTGAGGTTTATTATTATTATTATTCTGAAAGGATAACAATAGAAATGTTTAATCTCCTGCCATTGGGATTCTGTTTTTTCGTCGGTAGCGCACATCCGCCCATGGATTTTCCGGTGGGTGGTTTCAATGGGAAATCCCATTGATAGGTGGTGGAGTAGGGAATCCCACCACTCGAGAAGGGCCTACCTGCCACTGAGAAACACGTGGTGGGGGACGGGAGAATACTGCCCACTGTCTTTCAGATGAATTGTGAAACTACGGCCTCTGATTGCCCTCAGAAGCGGATGTAAAAAATACCAAAGCACTATTTTGAAGAAGAGCAGGAGAAGTTTCACCTCTTGGTGGGAGAATCTAGTAGAAGGAGCCACTGTTTAAAAATTGAGGGTCCCCCAAATCATGAAAGAATGAGGCGAAATGTTTTTTCTCAGAGGATCGTGAGTTTTTTTTACTCATTTCCTCAAAAGGTGGTGGAAGCAGAATCCTTGAATAACTTTAATGCAGAGCTAGCTAGATTCTTGATAAACAGGGGGTTGAAGTGTTGTCGGGGACAGGCGGGAGTGTGGGGTTGAGGTTACAATCAGATCAGCTCCGATCTTATTGAATGGCGGAGCAGCCTCGAGAGGCTCCTGCTCCTAATTCTTATGCATGTCATGGTTATATTAAAAGTGCATCAGGAAAACTGTGTCCCAAATGGAGTGAAACACTTCCTGAAACAGTTGGAAATGGTCCTTTGCCAGTTAGCAGGTCAAAGGTTAGATATTCTGCTGATAAATTGATTGGTGATTGAGGGATTTTCCCATTTTATTACCACTTGATCTATTGCTGTTATATATTCAGCAACTTCAGCAGACATAGTCATTCCCACAGAGTAGGTGCAGCAGGCGGGCATGAAACTGCATGCCTGGATCAGATTGGGAATATGTTGATCATGGCACGCTTAATTTTCCTACTGCCACTGATAGTCGAAGTGCAGTTTTTGAAAGCCACAACATTAAGGAAAAGGTAAGTTGACTTTTTTTGCTTTGTCATTTGCTGTTTAATTGTCTGGCAAAGATATGTAACACCACAATAAAACAAAAAATTCTGGATAAACTCACACGGACCTTGGGTCGTACTGACACGAAACGTTACCCGTGTTTCGCTCTCCACAGGTGCTGGCAGACCTGCTGAGTTTATCCAGCATTTTCTGTTTTACTTTTAGACTTGCAGCTGCCACAGTATTTTGCTTTTATATGCATCACTGCTCATGGCTGAGAAATGATACAGGGGGAGCAGTAAGCAGGTTGGAGATGGGGGGATAGAGAGGAGGGACTGGGCCCATACATCACAGCCAAATCTGATCCCATTGTCACCACATACACACTCACAGTAAGAGTAGCTGGACAGTGGTCAGGACCAAGAATCCTTTCTGAATGTCCCCTCCCTCATATCGGAATTGGTGCTCAAACATGACAAGAGTCACACAGTCTGGTCGGGGTTGGGAATGTCTCTTCTCTGTCCCTTCTCCATCCTGGTGAGAAATTTCAATAGTTGGACTGGAGGACTCTCCCACCATCTCGCACAATCCATTGATGCTGACATTGGAATTGATGCCCGTTCCCAACTCATTACTCCCACCAAAAACAATTGTACAGCATGTGCCAGGACCAAACCCGAGTAAAAATCCTCCATCTGTACGGGAACACTCATAGAGATGAAGGAGCTGTGCTCCGAAAGCTAGTGATGCCAAATAAATCTGGTGTAGTAAGGCTTCTTACTGTGCCCACCCCAGTCCAACACCAGCATCTCCACGTTAGTACTCATTGAGTAACACACCTTAATATCACCACCTTTGCTTTGTTTTGGTGTCATTGCTGTTGCACGTTTTACTTGAGTGTAATTCGCGTTTATTGGAGTGTATTAACACGCCTCCGTTTAAAGGCCGTGTGCTTAACACTGCTAGGCTCTGTGTGTGTATTTTCAGCTCGGGAGTCACCAGGTGTCGTATAACACCTCACAAATATTCCAAGGTCAGGTTCAAAGTAATAAAACGATACACCGATTAGTAAGTTCCAAACGATTAGTATTTATTATTACAAATATAATAAATACGCATGCACACGCTAAGGGACTAAGCTACAACTAAACTAAGCAATCAGAATACTTAACTAAACAGGAACAGGCAAGGTCAGGGAGCGAGGCCCTCGTTTCGATCTTGGTCTGTAACCTTCAGAGAGTGTGCTGGTCGCTGGGGGTCTAGTGGGGCTGGTTCGCGTAGCGAGCGTCGTATTGTCACTTACGGTTCGGCGGCTGGTGCTCAACGGCTGGAGTCAGGATACAAGTTGAAGTTCTGGGTCGAAGTCAAAGCCGGAGCACAAAAACAACAGACAGGACCATGTGTGGGGGTCTATCTTTATAGGGCCCCAATGTCCGTGCCTTTTTTGGGGCGGGGTTTCACCTTCAGGTATCGATTGGATCAGATCCCAATCGATATCTTTTGAATTCCCCCAATGTGAGGGTCTCTCCTCGATGGAGGGGGCGGTCTCTATGGTGGATATTTCTGGTGCCGCTCTGTCTGGACATCCACTTAAAGTATCTATTCAAAACCCAAATGTTGCCATTGTGTGTGCCCAGATCTGGATTGCCTCATTAATATGCAAAGCGTTTTGCTATTAACACCTTTGGTTGAGATCTTCCACCTGGCCAGAAACTAGTTTTGCTGCTTGCAAAATGCTAATCAGTCTTTGCAGACTGCTTGTCTTGGCTAAACTGCTTTTTCCCTGCAGTCTTAGCAATTCTCCATCTTGTTAGCCCAGTGTCCATCTTAGGTGGCTACATTGCTGCCTCACAGCTCCAGAACCCGGGTTCAATTCCAGCCTTGGGTGACTGTGTGGAACATAGAACATAGAACAGTACAGCACAGAACAGGCCCTTCGGCCCTCGATGTTGTGCCGAGCAATGATCACCCTACTCAAACCCATGTATCCACCCTATACCTGTAACCCAACAACCCCCCTTAACCTTACTTTTTAGGACACTACGGGCAATTTAGCATGGCCAATCCACCTAACCCGCACATCTTTGGACTGTGGGAGGAAACCGGAGCACCCGGAGGAAACCCATGCACACACAGGGAGGACGTGCAGACTCCGCACAGACAGTGACCCAACCGGGAACCGAACCTGGGACCCTGGAGCTGTGAAGCATTTATGCTAACCACCATGCTACCGTGCTGCCCACTTTCTCCCCGTGTCTGCGTAGGTTTCCTCCGGGTGCTCCAGTTTCCTCCCATAATCCAAAGATGTGCAGATTAGGAGGATTGGACATGCTGAATTGTCTCTTAGTGTCCAAACTTTAGGTGGGGTTGCAGGGGAGTCTGCCTAGGTAGAGTGTTCTTTCAGAGGGTCAGTGCAGACCCGATGGATTGAACAGCCTCCTTCTGCACTGTAAAGATTCTACGACTCTTTATAATGCTGATGTTCTTCAATGAGTCACAAATTTGCAGTCATTGACTACAGCCAGGTTGCATCATTCTTCCTCAAACTATCAAGGCATTAAACGCATGCCAAAAACAGGAGCTAAGGGGTGAATTTTACTTCTAACTCCCGGATTGATCAACTGTTTTCGCATTCCTGTCACACTTGGAATGGAGATTGATCACAGGGTCCTCCATTCATAGCCAGTTACAATAATGATTGATGGATCTTTAATCAAAATCCAGTGCTTAATCTCTAGAATTGGAAGGCACGTTTAAGGGATGTTTCCTGATGTTCTTCATCACCTCACTGTTTCATAATTTATAGGATCAGTGAAATGTACATGGAAAGTGAATTGCTATCAATAAATTATGTGAATGCATTGAGCAGGTCTTATTGAAGGAGAAGGGTCAAGAGCCAGACTCAGGTCTGACCATCCTAAACACTTGATTTGAGATCTCCTTCCGAATAATGTTCAGACAAACTTTCCAAATGAAACAAAAGTTAAAAATCTTTAAATTATTACAAGCAATCAGCAGCTGAATGCTTGCGTTACATGTGTCATGTGAGAGTACCTTTAAGAAATGGGTGTTTATTACTGCAGTGATGTCAGAGAGTGGGTGGAGCCGGGCTGTGTCAGCTTTTTACTTTTGTTTTAGACTGTCTGCTGCAGGGTGTGCTTTAGTTTTGTTTTCAGAGCTGGATAGCTGCAGTCACAGCCAGAAGGTGTATTAGAGTCTCTCTCTGTAATATAAAAACTGTAAATCGATCCTGGTGATTTAAAACTAATAACAGTAGTGACTTTAACCTGATGTGCTTCTGGTAAAAGTTGTTTTAAGTTTTATGGATGTTAAAAGGAAAGCTTAAAGGATTACTTGGTGTTGTATTCTTTGGGGGTTGATTTGAATTGATGGTTGCTAAGATGTTCTCTGTATGTTTTAAAAGGGTTAACTTGAATTCATAGAATAAACATTGTATTCCTTTAAAAAATACTTTTCCATTTCTGCTCTACCACACCTGTAGAGTGGGCCGTGTGCTCCCCATACCACAATCTATTAAAAGTTGTGGGTCAAGTGAACTCCATGATACGCTTTGGGGTTCTCTAAACCCTGGCCCATACACAGAACCGGACACTGAAAGTCAGATCAATCGAATGCCAACATTCGACTTTGTAAATTCTAGACTTTTGTTTGTAAAACATTATGTAAATTATTAATGTAAGGATCATCATCTGTGCTAATAGTACAGATCCACCCTTGAATGAGAAATATCATAAAGGTCCTCCAAAGGCTAAATGTATTGTGTCCATTGGATAGATTGGTTTCAGAAAATAAAATTTGGAAGATCTGATTAATTTGAGCCATGATATATGGTGAGTGGAGTGTGTAGTGTAGCCATCTAAGATGGGCACCAGTAACACAAAATGGAAGACTGCAAAGAATACAGGGAAAAACGGACATGGTCAAAAGCAAACAGCTGGCAGAAGCTTTCAGCATTGAGACACTTGCAAAAACCGGTTTCTCGACAGCTGCAGAGTTCAGGCAGCGCTGTTAATGGGAAAACAGTTTACATACTAATGAGGTGATACCGGGACAGTCCCGGACACAATAGATACACTCAAGTATCAATCGATACTTTCAATAGAGAAGCAGACACGATGGAGCCCGCGAAACCAGGACAATGAGTCCTAAGAACCGCCCCAGCCATCAAGGAACGGCCCTAGGATAGGGGGGTTCAAATCATATCGATTGGGAAAAGGCCCAATCGATCCCCAGCAGGTGAGGAAGCCCGCCCCAAGGGGCACGGACCCCCTGTGACCTATAAAAGAGAGGTTCCGCACATGGTTCAGTCCCCTGTCTCCGGCCTCCGACTCCAGCCTCCAGCCTCCAGAATCCTGTCTTTTACACCAGCCGTCGAGCAGCAGCCATCGATAAGTAAGTGCCAAACGACGATCACTACCTTGACCCAGGCATTACTTATACCCGTGCCGACCAGTAGTAACAAGAAGTTACAGACCAGAACGGAATGAAGGCCTTGTTCCCTGACCTTGCCGGTTCCTTCTTAGATATGTATTAGTCGTTTAATGGTAGAAGTAAGTTAGTCTTTAGCGTGTGCATGAGTGTTATTATATTTGTTTTATAATAAACTCTAATTGTTTTGGACTTACTAATTGGTGTATAGCTTTATTGCTTTGAACTTGACCTTGATACTTGTGACGGTGTCCAGCGCCGGCTCTAGGGTTGCTGGCGCCCCGGGCAAGCTGAACTTCGGCACCCTTGGGGGGGGGCGGGGCCGAGGGGGGGGCGGGGGGCGGGGCCGAGGGGGGGGCGGGGCCGAGTGGGGGGGGCGAGGGGGGGCGGGGCCGGGGGGGCGGGGGGGGGCGAGGCCGAGGAGGGGTGGGGGGGGCGGACCCGAGGGGGGGGGCGGGGGGGCGGACACGCGGGGGGGCGGACGCGGGGGGCGGACCCGAAGGGGGGGCGGACCCGAGGGCGGGGCGGGGGGGACTGAGCAGGGGGGCGGACCGAGTCGGGGGGCCGCCCTGGAGGCGGGCGGCCACCGCGCATGCGCTGGTTGGCACCGGCCCAACTGCGCATGCGCGGGACCCGAGTCTCTGGCGCCCCCGAGCACATGGCGCCCCGGGCGACTGCCCGAGTTGCCGGTGCCTTGAGCCGGCCCTGACGGTGTCTCTTACGGCACCTGGAGCATAGAAACGAGAAACAGAGCCAAGCGAGTGTTAAGCACACTTCCTCTGTTGGAGGAGTGTTAAACACACTAACTCAGAACGAGCAACAGTATTAGGAAGAAGAGGTGACATATGGCCTGTGGTTCACAACCCTCTTCCCTACTGGGGGTTTTCCTCGCCTTCTTTTTGTGTCTGCTGATGGAGATTGATCACGGTGATTAGTTAACAACTCCATTGTTATTGGATCAAACAAACATATGAATTAGGAGCAGGAGTAGGCCACTCGGCCCCTCGAGCCTACTCTGCCATTCAATAAGATCATGATTGACCTGACTGTAACCTCAAACCCGCATTCTTGCCCACCCCATTTAACCTTTTAACGCCTTATTAATCAAGAATCTATATAAATTTCTGCCTCAAAAATATACGAAGGGGATGATTTCGCGCATACCTTCACCACGATCCGGCGAGATCGCGTTTCCTAATTTTCCCCATCCCTCGCTAGTGATGTAATGAGCACCCCGAAAGGGCGGGGACCTCATTTACATACATTTTAATGAATCTCCATGTTATTGACGGGCCTACTTAGAACATAGAACATAGAACAGTACAGCACAGAACAGGCCCTTCGGCCCTCGATGTTGTGCCGAGCATTGTCTGAAACCAAGATCAAGCTATCCCATTCCCTGTCATTCTGGTGTGCTCCATGTGCCTCTCCAATAACCGCTTGAAAGTCCCTAAAGTGTCCGACTCCACTATCACAGCAGGCAGTCCATTCCACACCCTAACCACTCTCTGAGTAAAGAACCTACCTCGGATATCCCTCCTATATCTCCCACCCTGAATCTTATAGTTATGCCCCCTTGTAACAGCTACATCCACCTGAGGAAATAGTCTCTGAACGTCTACTCTATCTATCCCCCTCATCATCTTATGAACCTCTATTAAGTCGCCTCTCATCCTCCTCCGCTCCAAAGAGAAAAACCCTAGCTCCCTCAACCTTTTCTCATAAGGCCTATCCTGCAAACCAGGCAGCATCCTGGTAAATCTCCTTTGTACCCTTTCCAATGCTTCCACATCCTTCCTATAATGAGGTGACCAGAACTGCACACAATACTCCAAACGTGGTCTCACCAGGGTCACGTACAGTTGCAGCATAACCCCGCTGCTCTTAAACTCAAGCCCCCTGTTAATAAATGCTAACACACTGTAGGCCTTCTTCAAGGCTCTATCCACTTGAGTGGTAACCTTCAGAGATCTGTGGACATGAACCCCAAGATCTCTCTGTTCCTCCACATTCCTCAGAACCCTGCCGATGACCCTGTAATCCGCATTCAAATTTTTTCTACCAAAATGAATCACCTCGCACTTATCAGGGTTGAACTACATCTGACATTTTTCGGCCCAGCTCTGCATCCTATCAATGTCCCTTTGCAGCCTACAACAGCCCTCCACCTCATCCACTACTCCACCAATCTTGGTGTCATCAGCAAATTTACTGACCCACCCTTCAGCCCCCTCCTCCAAGTCATTGATAAAAATCACAAATAGCAGATACTTGGCCCTGAATATTCAAACTTCGCCAATGTGAAGTCATATTGGCGACATTCGCAACAACTTTATGAAGACAATAAACGGTCGAGGAGATTCCACCAAGGTGCCAAGATAGGTACAGCCCCTGGAGGGAGGGGGACATGCCCAGGCAGTGCCCTGGCACTGCCCCAGCACTGCCAGGTTGTGCCAACCTGACTAGTGTCAGCCTGTGCTGAGCTGTGCCGGGCCAGTTCCAGGGCAGGACCTCTGGAAAGCCCACAGGGGATGTTCTCGTTATCTGTGGTGTGGGCGGAGAGCGCCAAGGCCTTTGAAGCAAGGGACTTGGGAGTGATGGGGGGATCTGGCAATGAGGTGGAGGAACCCGGCATTGATGGAGGGGATGTAGCCGTGTGCGGTGGAGCACTAGTGATACAGCCATGGTGGTTGTGAGGTGGAGGTGGGGAGGAAGGGCCCTTGAAAATTGTGTCGTTGTCGGGGGTGTTTGGGAGCCCCTGATAATTTTGCGGTGGGGGGGGGGGGGGGGGGGGGGGGGCCCCCGTTACCTTTGTGGCTTGGGGGGGGGGGGAAATGAAGTGCGACCTCAGTTCTGATCAGTGCACCCATCAAGTTGGCACCCGATCTCTACGGAGCAGGTATTGTTGGCCCTATCAGGCCCCACACTGCATAAACCACGGTGTCTCTTTGTTTTGTTGGAGTGGCTCGAGATCTTGCCTGAAAACTCGACAGAGCATCTGCAGAGATACGCTCCACTTATCAACCAGAGCCTGGCATCTGAAAAACCAGGGGGGGAAATTCCACCCAGATACTCCACTACTTTTTGAGGAAAACGGTTCCAAAAATCCAGGAGAAAAAATGATTCTCATCTCTGTTTTAAATGAGGGACTCCTTATTTTTAAAAAATGACCCCTAGTTCAAGATTCTCTGACACGAGGAAACATCCTGGGTGGGATTCTCTCAGCCCTCGCCGGGCCGGAGAATCGCCGGGCTGGGCGTTAATCGTGCAACGCCACCGTGATGCCGGTCCGCCGATTCTCCGGAGAGCGGAGAATCAACACCATTGGCGCCGGTGCGGCGCCGGTCGGGGGCAGCTCTATGCAGCCCCCCCACACGGTGATTCTCCGCCCGGGATGTGCTGAGCAGCTGCACAAAAAATCCGAGTCTCGCCAGCGTTGTCCACGTGTGGTCTTACCCGGCGGGATCGTGCCGTGCATCCATCCGGGGGAGGGGGGGGGGTCCGAACCCGGCAGGATCGCGCCGTGCATCCACCCGGGGGAGGGTGGGGGGTCCGAACCCGGCAGGATCGCGCCGTGCATCCATCTGGGGGAGGGGGGGGGCCCGAACCCGGCAGGATCGCGGCGTGCATCCATCCTTGGGGGAGGGGGGGGTCCGAACCCGGCAGGATCGCGCCGTGCATCCATCTGGGGGAGGGGGGGGGTCCGAACCCGGCAGGATCGCGCCGTGCATCCATCTGGGGGAGGGGGGGGGGGCCCGAACCCGGCAGGATCGCGGCATGCATCCATCCTTGGGGGAGGGGGGGGGTCCGAAACCGGGGGGGGGCCTCCGCTGTGTCCTGGTCCACGATCGGGGCCAACCGATCGGCAGGCTGGCCTGTCGAGCTGGGGGCCTGTTTTGCTCCGTGCTGGCCCCTGTAGCCCTAACGCCATGTTGCGTCGCGGCTGGCACAGCAAAGGGAGCCTTCGCACTGTACATTGACGCCGGTCGCAACGCGCATTCTCAGACCCGTGGCACCCATTTGACGCTGGTATCGGCAGCTGAAGCGGCGTGGGGCACTCCAGTGCCTTGCTGGCCTACTGAGGGTCTCGGAATCGCTGCTCCTGGGGGCATGTTGATGGTGTCAACACAGCCTCAGGATCAGAGAATCCCGCCCCCTCTCAACACCCACCCGGGCAATACCCCTCAGAATCTTAAAGTTTTGATCAATGAAGAGAGATTGAGCAGTTGCGGCCTACAATTATAATAATAATAATAATCTTTATTGTCACAAGTGGCTGCCCCAATACTCTCTCGAGTTCACAAGAATGAGAGGAGATCTAATTGTGGTGTATAAGACGATAAAAGGTATTGACAAAGATGCTTCCTCTTGTGGGACAATCTAGAACGAGAGGTCATGGGCAGGATTCTCCGAATCCTTGCCGTGTCAAGAATCGTCGGGGGTGGGGGGGGGGGGGGGGGGGGCGTGAATCCCGCCCCTGCCGACTGCCAAATTCTCCGGCGCCGGGAATTTGGCAGGGGCGCGAATCGCGCTTCGTCGGTCAGCGGCCGCCGGCAGCGGCTCCCTCGGCGATTCTCCGGCCCGCGATGGGCCGAGTGGCCACCTGTTTACGGTCGGTCCCGCTGGCGTAAATTACAACAGGTACTTACCGGCGGGACCTGGTCCGCGGGTGTCCTCCAGCTTCCTTGGGGGGCCGTCGGGGGTTCTGGCCCCGGGGGCTGCCCCCTTGATGTCCTGGCCCGCGATCGGAGCCCACCCGGCCAAAGAGCGGGCCTGTGTCCTGGGGGCACTCTATTCCTCCGCGTCGGCCGTTGTAACTGTCCGCGATGGTCAATGCGGAGATGAACTTCCTGTGCATGCGCTGGGATGGCGCCAGCACACGCTGGTGCTCCCATGCATGCGCCAATTCGCGCCGGCCTGCGGAGGCCCTTCTGCGCCGGCCGGTGCGGCGCAAACCACTCCGGCACCGGCCTAGTCCCTGAAGGTGCGGAAGATTCCACACCTTCGGGGCGGCCCGACGCCGGAGTGGTTCACGCCACACCTTCGCGCCGGAGTTGCCCGCCCCACCGGTTCGCGGAGAATCCCGTCCCATTGTTTTAGGGTAAGGGGTATCAGATTTAAAACAGAAATGAGGAGAAATTACTTCTCCCATTGTGAATCTGTGGAATTCGCTGCCCCAGAGTGAGGTGGATGCCGGGACTTTGGGTAATTTTAAGGAGGAGATAGACAGATTTTTAATCAGTCATGGGTTGAAGGGTTATGGAGGACGGGCAGGAAAGTGCTGAGGCCGAGAGGAGATCAGCCATGATCGTATTGAATAGCGGAGCAGACTCGAGGGGCTGAATGGCCCATTCCTGCTCCTAGTTCTTATGTTATTAAACTTCTAAATTCCAGCGGATACAAACCTAACCTCTACAACCTTTCCTCATAAGACAACTCACCCATTCCTGCTATTAGTCCAGTAAACCTTCTCTGAACTGCTTCCAACGCGTTTCCCCCTTTCCGTAAATAAGGAGACCAGTACTGTGCACAATACTCCAGGTGTGGTCTCACCAATGCCCAGTACAACTGAAGCATAACATCCCTACTTTTGTAATCAATTCTCCTCACAAGAAATGATAACAATCTGTTTGCTTTCCAAATCTGTACCTGCTCAATAGCCTTTTTGTGATTCATGCACGAAGACTTCCGGATTCTGATGACTTGAAGCGAACAGGATGAACCTTAACCTTTTGATCATGTGGCAGTTCTTGTGCCTGCTGTCGCAAGGTTTCACGTTCCGGTCCAAATCCAGGGATTGAGTGCAAAAACCAAAGGCTGACTATCCAGTGGAGTGCCGAGGGAGTGCTGTACCGTTGGAGTGACAACTTTCAGATTAGGATTAAAATCAGGGTCCTATCTGTAATAGCCGGTATGGGGCCTATAATGTGGGATTGATTATCAGATTGATTACTGTGGGATCCACCAGCCCGCAACACCTCGCGAGATTCAACATCATCACCTTTTAGCAAATCTGCGTATTAGAGCGAGGGCGTAAGCCTCCCTCTAGCGTACCTGAGGCTTTGGGGTTCAATCCCGTCACCTCGGGGATCTCGGGCGAGCGCCGTTTGTTTCGGGAATGAGATGGAACGGCCCTCATGGGGTGATCCACTATCAATTACGATGAGACGTGAGTAGGATGTAATCGAGGCTTTATTACACAGAGATCTGTGGCCTCCTACAGCAGCTGACGAAATGGCTGCTGTATGGAGAGCACACATATTTATACTCCGCCTACTGGGCGGAGCCAGCAGGCAGGGATCTACCCCCATACCTGTAGTACACGGGCCTTACCGTAAAACCTATATATATATAATATATACAGTATAATACATCAGTGGTGACTACCACATGGGGGTCGCCAAGGCGACCGCAGCTGCATTCCCTTTAGGCAGGGTGGTACCTTGGCATTGCTGTTGCCACATGGGTACCCTGACTGTGCCACCAGGATGCACTACCAAAGTGCCAAGGTGGCACAGCCAGCTGGCAGGGGCCAGGCTGGCATTTCTGCACACGCGTGATCAGGCTGGTGTTACCCGATGTGGGTGTTTGGGGAGGTGCGGGTGCCAGGGAAACCCCCCCCCCCCCCCATGTTGTGTTCGAGCGCGGCGAGGTGGGGATTTGTTTAAGTGGGCCTCGGAGATCGGGATCCCAATCTCTCGCTACAACGGGGAGTTCCAGCGAGCAGAGCTCACTGGTGTAAAAAATGGGCTATGAGTGGCCTTCGCCCCTTATGCTACATGAGTAGTGTTGAATAGTCGCATGATTCTCGGCACTGCAAGTACCAGGAAACACGTGGCTAAACGCGCTCACTTGGGGACTTTGTTCCCTTTTGGGAAGACCACACCCATAGGTTTCGGACTCTGAGACAAGAGTGAGGTTTCGAACTCTGAGACAAGAGTGTTAATGAACCACAACTGAAAAAGAGGCCAGGTTGCATTGATAAAGTTCGATTTGAAGATTTGAAGAATCTATTGTTCTGGATTAGACACCCTAATTTTTGGAACAATCCATTTGTAATTCTTTATTTAAAGCAGCCACGGTTTGAGATTCAAAACATTTGCTCATTTAAAGTCTGCTCCCTACAGCCCTTTTTCTAATAGGAACTGGTTTCTCTAATGGGGGCTGGTTTAGCACAGTGGGCTAAACAGCTGGCTTGTAATGCAGAACAAGACCAGCAGCACGGGTTCAATTCCCGTACCGGCCTCTCTGAACAGGCGCCGGAATGTGGCGACTGGGGGCTTTTCACAGTAACTTCATTGAAGCCTACTTGTGACAATAAGTGATTATTATTATTATTCTCTGATGCTCTTTTTCTTAACTTAACTGGAATCTATTTATGTCCCCTGTCTTTGCCCTTACCTGGGACACTCTTTTGGGGCCTTTCCCTGTTCCCCCCTCCTCCCTTGTCCCTCTGTTTGTTGCATCTTTTGATTCTGGAGCTCAGCGCTGTGTTATCTGACCCAGGTTTTCACGCCCTTCTTTTTTCTCCTGTCCCTGGCACACAGGGCCGGTAGAATGTGAAGATGTTGAACTGCGTAGGGCAGTCTGCACTCGACCTGTACATGCGCAGCCGACTCCTGAAGAATTTTGGGACTTGCAGTTCCTGACCTTTGTTCCTGACAAGGGTGTCATAAAAGGTCAGAAAGATAAAGCAATCTGCATATCTATCTTACTCTCTATCATTCATGATTACTATGATGTACATGTGAAATGACAGGCAAACTGTTACAACACAGCACATTGCACAATATGTGGCAATTACGACCAAGACAGATTCCACGGATTTCTCAACACTTACCAAGGTGTCAATAAACACTGTAAGTCAACCAATCTCAGTGAAACTCTGTCTCTCTCCTGAGGGTTTCCAGTCGTTTCCTTTGAAGATCTTTCCTGGGAATTCTCTCCAAGCGTCGCTCTATTCCGAATGGCCTTAATGATGGCCCACTTCACAGGATTTCAATTTGCTTCTCAAAGACTCCGGTCCCCTCGATTCCTGAATCTGCATTCCAGCACTAACTTACAAGCACAACCCCAGATATTTAAC
Organism: Scyliorhinus canicula; assembly: GCF_902713615.1. Taxonomy (NCBI): domain Eukaryota; kingdom Metazoa; phylum Chordata; class Chondrichthyes; order Carcharhiniformes; family Scyliorhinidae; genus Scyliorhinus; species Scyliorhinus canicula. The sequence goes on along the minus strand of NC_052158.1, from coordinate 155,849,295 downwards.
TTGCCGAGCAGAAAACCATTGCTCCAAAGGAGTACCTTTACCCCAATGGCCCGCAGCATGGGACACCTACTTTTGTGAGGGCCACAAAGAATCCAGCATGAGTCTTCAGGATACAAAGAAATAACATTTATTTACAATAACATATATATATACACAACAGCAGCAACTTCCCTTGCTGCTCACCTCTCTCTCTCTGCTGGTTCCAAATTGGCCAGCTTTATTTATGCAGGGAGTCTGCTAATGATTTATCCGCCCCCCCTCATTGGGGAACCTCATACTCCCACAGGATTGTGGGATTGCCATTAGTCCCCAGCCAATGATAAGCAGGCAGGTTATAACATCCCTCCCCCCCCAAAGTCCAAGGAATCCACCAAAGACCCTGGCGAAGGAGGGCGTCGGACTTGTTTTGCCGCAGGCCGGACCCCATTTGCACGAGGCGCTGGATCGGGCGGCGTGTAACGAAACGGAGACCGGTGCTTCCGTGATGAATGGCGTAACGGTTGTCCATCCACGGCCCGTGGGCCCGAGGTTCCCCCTCTGAGGTGTCTTGTGTCTCCATCTCGGAGTCAGAGTCTGCTGCCTCCGTCATCTTGGCGTCTTTATCGCCACGCGGTTCTGTCACGACCTGCGCAGGCTTTGAGTGAGGCACCAGAGGAAGATTGTGAGGAATACTTTCCATTGTGTCTGGTCTCTGCGGCTGTAGAAATGAGCTCCTGGGGCGGGGATCTTTGGAAGGAATAGTCTTCTGGACCGAACGTGGTCTACATGTTTGCGCTGGAGACGACCCTGGGCTTGCACCTGGAAAGAGATAGGGCCCGTTTGGCGAAAGATTACGCCAGGGACCAACTGGGCACCACCAGCAAAAGTCCAAACTAACGCTGGGTCACCGGGCGCAAACTGCCGAATCGGCCGATGCCGAGAAAAACCATGTCCCTGCCGCTCTTGTGTGCGGTGTACTTTTGCGCCAATGTCCGGGAAAACCATGCTAAGGCGGGTGCGAAGTCTCCGGGCCCATTAGGAGTTCTGTGGGAGCTACCCCAGTCACCGCATGGTGGGTGGTCCTATAGGAAAACAAAAACCGAGCCAGTCTCGTGTCCATTGACCCGGAAGATTGCTTCTTGGGGCCTCAGTTGAATGTCTGCACTGCGCGCTCCGCCAACCCATTTGAACCCGGGTGGTATGGGGCAGTGCGGATATGGCGTATGCCGTTCATCTTCATGAACCTCGCAAACTCCTCACTTGTGAACAGAGTGCCGTTGTCCGTGACCAGCACCTCGGGGAGGCCATGCGTACTGAAAGACAAACGCATCTTCTCGATTGTTGCGCAGGACGTTGTGCCTCCCATCTTATGCACCTCTAGCCATTTAGACTGGGCGTCGATTAATAGCAGGAACATGGATCCTTGAAAAGGGCCGGCAAAATCAACATACAAGGGCGCCCAAGGCCCCTCTGGCCATTCCCAGTGATGTAGGGGCACGGCCGACGGAAGCTTCTGATGCTCCTGGCAAATGGAGCAGTTTTGGGCCACCTTCTCAATGTTGGTGTCGAGACCTGGCCACCAGACATAACTCTGGGCCAACATTTTCATTTTGGTCACACCTGGATGCCCATTGTGCAAGTCTTAGGATCAGCTCCTGTCCTTTTTCCGGGACGACCACACGCGTCCCCCACAAAAGGATGTTGTCTTCCACGCTGAATTCGGACAGCTTGGAGGAAAATGCCCGCAACTCGCCTGGGAGCTGTCTGTGCTGCCCACCATACAGGACTATGTGCCGAACCTTTGACAGGACTGGCTCCGTCTGGGTCCACTCACGGATCTGTGATGCCGTGACAGGCAAGGTGTCCATAAAATTTAGGGTTGCAACCACCTCACCGGTCGTGGGGGTCGACATGGGGCCGGTCGATAAAGGCAATCAGCTCAGTGCGTCGGCATTCCCTATCTGGGTCCCTGGTTTGTGCTCCAGAGAATACTCGTATGCAGCGAGCAACAAAGCCCAGCGCTGGATTCGTGCGGAAGCAATGGGCGGTATTGGCTTATCCTCTCTGAAAAGTCCCAACAGAGGCTTATGATCAGTCACGATATTGAAGAGGCGGCCATACACCGCAAAGACCACTGCCAGGCCCTCCTTCTCGATCTGCACGTACTTCTTTTCCACTGACTTCAATGTGCGGGAGGCGAAAGCTATCGGCCGCTCGGCCCCGTTCTCCATCTTGTGGGACAGGACGGCCCCAATACCATACGGGGATGCATCACATGTGATGAGCAAAGACTTTCCAGGATCACAGTGGGTTAGTAACCCAGACAACGACAATTGTTGTTTTACACGCCGGAAAGCGGTTTCTTGCGGCTGACCCTAAACCCAGGTGTGATTTTTCTTTAGCAGAAGGTGCAACGGGGCCAGTGTAGTTGCCAGATTGGGGAGGAACTTTCTGTAATAGTTTACGAGGCCGAGAAACGAACGAAGAGTCAGTCCGGGCGGGGGCCTGTTGAATTGCGCGCACCTTCTCTGCGACGGGGTGCAAACCTTCGCGGTCCACCCGATAACCCAGGTAGACTACTTCCTTCACCTGAAAGATGCACTTTGTGCGAGGTAAACGGACTCCAGCCTCCAAAAAGCGTCTCAGGACAGCCTCCAAATGTTCCTGCTCCGACGTCCCAGTGATCAAAACGTCATCTAAGTAGACAGCAACACGGAGTAAACCTCTCAAAATGCCCTCCATAACGCAAACATGTATATTCATACAGGCCCCGGTGTGTATTAATCGTGACATATGGCCGGGAGGCAGGGTCCAGCTCCAACTGTAGGTAGGCGTGACTCATATCTAATTTTGTGAACGAGAGTCCGCCTGCAAGCTTTGTGTAGAGATCCTCTATGCGAGGCATTGGGCATCGATCGAGTCGGGAAGCCGTATTCACTGTAAGTTTATAGTCGCCGCACAAGCGAACTGTGGCATCTGGCTTCATTACAGGTACAATTGGTGCTGCCCAGTCAGCGAAACAGACGGGCCTGATGATATCCAAAGTCTCCAAGTGAGTGAGCTCCCCTTCTACCTTCTCGAGCAAGGCGCAAGGCACCGGGCGCGCCCGGAAATAGCGCAGCATGGCTCCTGGTTCGACGTGGATACGGGCTACAGCCCCTTTTATTTTCCCCAAACTGGGCTGGAATACATCTGGGTATCGTCCTAGCACCTCAGTCAACCCTCCAGAAACTGTTTGGAGGATGTGCTGCCACTGCAGCCGCAAATGGCGCAACCAGTCCCGACCCAACAGGCTGGACTCATGGCCGCGCACCACGATAAGTGGGAAACGCCCCTCCTGGCATCCATAAGCAATAGGGGTCATCGTAGTTCCTGCAATGTCCAATGGTTCCCCCGTGTAGGTGGCCAACCTGGCCTGTGTGTCGGTTAATGTAAGGGTCTGTATACCCTGCTTGATGCAGTCGAATGTCCTCTGGGCGATCATGGAGACCGCTGCACCAGTGTCCAACTCCATCTCAAGCGGGTGACCATTGACCCGTACTGTCACTTTAATGGGGGCCACACGGGGAGCTGCCACACAATGCAGCTGCAGGCAGTCGTCCTCCGTCTCCACATCATCGGGAGTAGTTGCCGCAGGTTCATCCAAATGAAAGGTACGGCCCCTGGGCTGGCCCCAGTTTCTGTCGGAACGATGGCGCCTCTGGCGCCCCCAGGACCGACGTCCACGACGGCGTCGGCGTCTACAAGTCTGACAGGGACATGGCTCCTCATCCATTGGTTCTGGAGAAGGCTCCCTTCGGGGAGGAATGTCCAACGGCCACTGGCATCAATTCGGACGTCACCTCGCCCAAGGTACCGCAGGGGTGCAGGGGGACGCTTTTGGACGGAAGGGGTTGCGCCCCAAGGCTGCACCTCCATTCCCTGTAGCTCCTGCACTCCTTGTTCTGCCCTCTCTCAGGAGAATACTATTTGAATGGCCTGTTAAAAAGTCAATGTTGGCTCAGCTAACAACTTTCTCTGGGTTGCCGCATTGTTAATACCGCAAACCAAACAGTCGCGTAACATTTCTGACAAGGTATCACCATAGTCACAGTACTCCGCAATCCTGCATAGCCTGGATAGAAACTCGGCAAGGGATTCTCCTGGGGTCCTCTCAGTATTAAACCGGTAACGTTGGACTATCGTGGATGGGGTTGGGTTAAAATGTTGCCCCACTAAGTTCACAAGTTCATCAAACGTTTTGGTGTCCGGCGCAGCTGGGTATGTACGTACCTAATCACCCCAAACGTATGCGGGCCGCAGGCGGTGAGCAATATGACCACCTGGCGCTCGTTTTCGGTGATATTGTTTGCCCGGAAATAGTAACGCATCCGTTGTGCGCACTGGTTCCAGCTTTCCAGCGCAGCATCAAAAACATCCAAACGTCCAAATGTACAGAGGCATGGTGTAATAGAAAACAACTTCCAACCTGTATCCAACAAATATCCAGGGAAGTGGCTTCAGCAGTGTAGACAGCTATTCACTTTAACCCTCGTCGCCAGTTTTGTGAGGGCCATGAAGAATCCAGCATGAGATTTCAGGATGCAAAGAAATAACATTTATTTACAATAACATTTACAAATACAATAAAATACAATACAATACAACAGCAGCAGCAGCAGCAGGAGCAGCAGCAGCAGGAGCAGCAGCAGCAGCAGCCGCAGCAGCAGCCGCAGCAGCAGCAGCAGGAGCAGCAGCAGCAGCAGCAGCAGCAGCAGCAGCAGCAGCAGCACATCAGCAGCATCAGCAGCAGCAGCATCAGCAGCAATCAGCAGCAGCAGCAGCAGCAGCAGCAGCAGCAGCAGCAGCAGCAACAGCAGCAGCAGCAGCAGCAGCAGCAGCAGCAACAGCAATAGCAGCAGCAGCAGCAACAGCAGCAGCAGCAGCAGCAGCAGCAGCAGGAGCAGCAGCAGCAGGAGCAGCAGCAGCAGCAGCCGCAGCCACATCAGCAGCATCAGCAGCAGCAGCATCAGCAGCATCAGCAGCAGCAGCAGCAGCAGCAGCAGCAGCAGCAACAGCAGCAGCAGCAGCAGCAGCAACAGCAACAGCAGCAGCAGCAGCAGCAGCAACAGCAGCAGCAGCAGCAGCAACAGCAACAGCAGCAGCAGCAGCCGCAGCAGCAGCAGCACCGCCGCCAGCCGCCAGCAGCAGCAACAGCAGCAGCAGCAGCAGCAGCAGCAGCAGCAACAGCAGCAAGCAGCAGCAGCAGCAGCAACAGCAGCAGCAGCAGCAGCAGCAGCAGCAGCAACAGCAGCAGCAGCAGCAGCAGCAGCACAGCAGCAGCAGCAGCAGCAGCAGCAGCAGCAGCAGCAGCAGCAGCAGCAGCAGCAGCAGCAACTTCCCTTGCAGCTAACTCCTCTCTCTCTGCTGGTTCCAAACTGGCCAGCTCTATTTATGCAGGGAGTCTGCTAATGATTTCTCCGCCCATCTCATTGGGGAAGCTCATACTCCCACAGGATTGTGGGATTGCCATTAGTCCCCAGCCAGTGGTAAGCAGGCAGGTTATAACACCTACCTACCTTCTTCTGCCTCCTTTGATTGGCAGGGCTTCTGCTGAACCCTCCCCAATTAAGGGTAACCAACCGCAGCTCTGATTCTGCTCAGAGCCTTCTTCTCTCCTCCTCTTTCTTCTTAGCCAGGACCTCTACATGTCCCCCCTCCCCCCTCCCTTTAGGGACCTCTCCCCATCCCCATCTGAGACTCTTTCTGATTATGGCGCTCTGCTCCCAGTCACACGATACAGGTTTTGGCGCCGTATCATTTTATTCTCTTCATGCAAGCACCCCAAAAACTCCCAAAACGCTGTGCAGCACATGCGTAGCCTGCCCCTGGTCTGGGCAAGTGCATGCCGGGAGCTGTAGTTCCCAGCCTCCTGACAATGAGGTACGTGGGGGTAATGTCAGTAAGCACCTCTTCACACAAAGGGCAATGGAAATTTGGAATTCTCTTCTCCAAAAAGCTGCTGAGACTCGTGATCAATTTCAAAACTGGGATTGATTACATTATTGTGAGATAAGACAAGGGACCTAGGTTGGCCAATGAGATTGAGATACAGGTCAACCATGACCTAATTGAAAAGCTGAACATGCTTTTAAAAAAAATAAATTTAGAGTACCCAATTTTTTTTTTTCCAATTAAGGGTCAATTTAGCGTGTTCAATCCACCTACCCTGCACATCTTTGGGTTGTGGGGGCGAAACACACGCAAACACGGGGAGAATGTGCAAACTCCACACTGACAGTGACCCAGAGCCGGGATCGTACCTGGGACCTCGGCTCCGTGAGGCAGCAGGCTAACCCACTGCGCCACCATGCTGCCCTAAAAGCTGAACATGCTTGAGGTGTGGAATGACATCCTTCTGCTCCGATATTCCTAGTACACAGACAATTAATTGGTGCAAGTTCATTCATTTACTGACCAGATCAGAACATTGAATTGTGATAAACTCAATTCATCAATCCTATTGCAAGTTCTTCCACAAATGTCAGAACAATGCACACAATTACTGAAGCATTAAAAATGATAAAAATGATAAGCTCAGCGGCTCATTCGCTTTGGGCTTCTTCGCAAGGGCTCTATGCGCTCTATCCACTTCCAGGGGTGGTGGAAACGCCCCAGCTCCCATCAATGTTTCCAACATGTTTGCCACATAAGCCCTCGCATCCGATCCCCTACTGCCCTCAGGGAGGCTGACCATTCTCAAGTTCTGTCTCCTGGACCTGTTCTCCAAGTCCTCCAGCTTCTCCTGGATTCTTTTCTGGCGGCCATTCATCATCTGTAGGGGCTGTTTAGCTCACAGGGCTAATCGCTGGCTTTGAAAGCAGACCAAGGCAAGCCAGCAGCACGGTTCAATTCCCGTAACAGCCTCCCCGAACAGGCGCCGGAATGTGGCGACTAGGGGCTTTTCACAGTAACTTCATTTGAAGCCTACTTGTGACAATAAGCGATTTTCACTTCCACATTGCCATGGTTAGGAAATGGGCGGTGGAGGAGCGGTCGATGTGGGTGCGGATGGAGGCGGCCTTGTGTAAAGGGGCCAGTTTGAGAGCACTATTGTTGGGACCCCTTCTGTTCTCGCCGGCCAGGTAATCCACACGCCCGGCGGTGGCTTCAGCATTGATGTGTGGACCTATTGCTGGCTGCATTTTAGAGAGGAAAGCATGCCCCTGTGGGCGCCAATTTGCGACAATAGGTTTGCCCCAGCAGGGCTGAATGTGGGGCTCCGGGGGCGGGTGGGGATAGAATATTTTAGGGATTTATTTGTTGGAGAGAAGTTTGCAGACTTGGAGGAGATGGAGGGGATGTACCAGTTGCTGAAGGGGAATGGGTTCAGGTATCTGCAGGTGAGGGACTTTATGAGGAAGGAGGTGCCTTTGTTTCCAGCGCTGTCACCCCCAACGCTGCAGAACAAATTCCTGTCCGAGTACGAAATAGGGGAGGGCAAGGTCTCGGACATATAATAATTAATAATCTTTATTGTCACAAGTAGGCTTACATTAACACTGTAATGAAGTTACTGTGAAAAGCCCCTAGTCGCCACATTCCGGCGCCTGTTCGGGTACACAGGGAGAATTCAGAATGTCCAATTCACCTAACAGCACGTCTTTGGGCACTTGTGGGAGGAACCCGGAGCACCCGGAGGAAACCCACGCAGACGCGGGGAGAACGTGCAGACTCCGCGCAGACAGTGACCCAAGCCAGGAATCGAACCTGGGACCCTTGAGCTGTGAAGCAACAGTGCCAGCCACTGTGCTTCCGTGCCGCCCATTTATGGGGAGCAGTTGAAGAGAGTGTCCCGGTGGAGGAGGTCAGGTGTAGGTGGGAGGGTGGGACTTTGGGGGCTGGCGTGTGGAGTGGATCTTTACAGAGGGCTAATGTATCCTCATTTTGTGCAAGATTAAGTCTCATTCAGTTCACAGTGGTACACAGGGGCCACATGGCAGTGTCCAGGGTGAGTCGGTTATTGGAGGGGGGGTTCATTTTCTAATTGAGCCGGGGGTTTGGATTAAAAGTTAAAAAATGGGGGGCAGGCACTGGTGGGTGGGGGTGGGGGGGGGGGGGGGTGGAATGGATTGGGTGGGGGGGGGGGGGGGGGTGGAGATTTCGGAGGGTGTTTGCTGTTGCCGCAGTTGCCTTCTGTTTTTTTTTCTTTGTTGTTTATATATTTGACAATGCCTGCAATAAAATATTTTTCAAAAAAAAAGAAAACAAGTTTGGCTCCAGTTCAGATGATTAAGACAAACATTGGCTGAGCCAATACCATACATGGCTGAAAATCAGCTTGGGAGCTTCTTTATGATTGCTCTCCAGTGACCCTAGCTGGAAGACTGGCAGTGTGGATGATGATTGAGAGCAAGGTGGAGTTCAACAATTTTGTCATCCACAGTTTATATGTTGAGGCGTAATTTTAACCCGGGTCCCCAAGCGGATAAGGGATTGAATTTGGCAGGATGTCGGTTTTGCACCCCGCTCAATATTGCTTTCCGCAAAAGCGAGTGAAATTGGGCGCAGCATAAAACTAGAATGACAGCTGGTATCATCAGTTTCCCAATGGGAGGGTCTCTTGGTTGAAGAACGGCAACTTGCTCAGGGTAACCGGAGAGGGATTAAGGTGACAAGTGGTACATTGCAAAAATGTATCAGCGTCTTAAAGAAAAGGAGAATGGAAATCTGGTGACAAAAATGAAGACAGCCACAGGGCTTAAGTCTATTAAGGCCAATTAAGACCTTGGGCTCGGTTCTCTGATTTTGAGGCTCTGTCCGGAAGAAGTGTCCGGTTTTACAGCCGAAAACGTCAGCGAGGCGCGAGCGCCTTCCCGATATAAACAGCTGGAGAATTGCCAGGTCTGTGGCCACGCATGCCCCATAAACGGGTCTGCAAAATCGGCATGAAGTAGCGACCATGGTCTACCCGGCCATTCCCATGGGTGCAGCGGGGCTTCCGGTGGCACCTTCTGCCCGTTGTTGGCATTCTTGGCACCGACCTACCAGGCCCGGCCACCAGACATAGCTTCTGGCCAGCATCTTCATTTTTGAGACTCCAGGGTGCCCATGATGTAGTTTGGCCAGTATGACTCGATGGCCTTGATTTGGAACTATTACTCGAGCCCCCCCATAGCAGGATCCCGTCTTCCACGGTGATCTGCTCTCTTCTGCTCCAGTAAGGGTGGAATTCCGCCTGGACCGGTCTTCCCCAGTTAGCACCATGTGCTTTATTTTTCATAAAACCAGGTCCCTCTGGGTCCATAAACGAATGTTTTTTGCGGCCACTGGAAGGGTGTCCCAGAAATGTAACGTCATCACCGTTTCCTCTATTTTGGGTCCTAATGGCGTGCGGTAATGGCAGCCCACGTAGAGCATCGCCGTTTGCCACCCGGGTTCCTGGCCAATGCTCCAGTTGATACTGGTATGCCGCCAGTAGTAGGGCCCAGAGTTGGATCTGGGCCGAAGCCATTGGAGGTATTGCTTTGTCTTCTTTCAACAAACCCAACAATAGCTTGTGGTCTGTAATGATAGTGAATTTCCGCCTGTACAAGTATTGGTGTAATTTCTTCACCGTGAAGATCACAGCCAGTCCTTCCTTTTCGATTTGGGCGTACTTTCGTTCTGCTGCTGCCAGCATCCTGGAAGCAAACGCAATAGGTCTTTCCTGTCCGTTTTGCCCTGTGTGTGCCAAAACTGCACCAACGCCATATGGAGACGCGTCGCACGTATGCACCAACTCTTTCCTGGGGCCGTAGTGTGCCAAAATGTTCTCTGAGGAAAGCTGTTCTTTTATCTTCTTGAAACCCCCTGGCGGGCGGACCACTCCCAGGCTTGCCCCTTTTTTAGTAATTGGTGTAGGGGGTCCAAGGTGGAATCTCTGTTCTGTATGAACTTTCCATAATATGTCACCAGTCCTAAAAAAGACCTTTACGCCTGGATTGTGGTGGGGGCCGGGGCATCTTTAATCGCCCTCACTCTATCCTCCAAAGGGTGTAGCCCTGATTTGTCAACCTTGTACCCCAGATAGGTTACTTGAGGTGCTAGGAAAGCACATTTCTCCCTCTTTAGGTACACGCCTGCTGCTGAAAACCTCCTAAGGACTTCCTCCAGGTTTTGCAGGTGTTCTGCCTTTGTTTTACCTCTAATGAGGACGTCGTCCAGGTAACTGGCGACTTGTGTTAGCCCTTGCAATATATTCTCCATTGTCCTCTGGAATATCGCACAAGCTGACGATACCCCGAAGGGTAATCTTGTAAACTGAAAAAGGCCTTTCAGGGTGTTTATCGTTGAGAATTTTTGGGTCTCTTCGTCCAGCTTCAGCTGTAGATATGCGTGGCTCATATCCTGCTTTGGGAATAGGAGTCCTCCAGCCAGCTTTGCATACAAATCCTCAATCTGAGGAATTGGCTATTTGTCCAGTTATGAGTAGCAATTAATCGTTTGTTTGAAGTCTCCACAAAGGCGACCGAGCCGTCCGGCTTAAGGATAGGTACCACGGGTGCCACCCACTCTGCAAACTGGACCGGTTTTATTATTCCCTCATACTCTAATCGTTTTATTTCCATATCGACTTTCTACCTTAATGCGAAGGATACTGGTCAGGCCTTGTAGAATTTTTGGACTACCTCTGGATTTACATGCAATGTCGCCTTTGCTCCCTTTATTGTTCCGAGCCCTTCTCGGAAAATCTTTGGGTATTTGCACAGGAGTTGGCTCAGGCGGCTATTTCGGAAAATGTTTACCCATCCAGCTGGATCTCTTTTAGCGAGTTTCGTCCCAATAAGCTTGGCCCCACACCTTTCACTGCCATTAAAGGCAGCCTAACCTGTTCTCCTTAAGCCACAGTTACATGCGTTGTGCCCAACACTCTCAGTGGTTCCCCTGTGTATGTCCTCCGTTTTGCCGAGGTCCTGATTAGGAATAAGGGTTGGAGTCCAGTGCGTATTTTATTGAATACCGTTTTCCCTATCACTGATACGGCTGCTCCAGTGTCGACTTCCATCAGTGTGGGACGTCCATTCAACCTTATGGATAATTTAATGGGTTTTCATTTCACCATCGTTGCACAATTTAGTTGTTCCTCGTCGGAGGTGGTTGGGGCTTCGAGGGTATGCATTCCCCTGCACCCCGGCCTACGTGACCTCCTCCAGGATGATGGTTTTAAGATTCTATTTTCCCTTTCTGGCTCCGATCTCTACCAACAACTACAATATTTTGCCGGGCGAAAGGCTGCAGGGGCTGCCGTCTGTCTGGACCTAATTTTCCCTTGCTTGGGAGGGATTCTGCGAGTGGGTCTGGTTAACTTAGCATCCGCGTCATTCCTGAGGGTGGCTATGCAGTTCCCTATCCTCCAGCAGTAGTTCCTAACTCAGTTTCACTTGTATGGGCATCTACCTCCATCAGAGGACCCTGTAACTCATGCACTCCGTTTGCCGCTTTTTCCAAGGACAAAGCCTGCTGCAATGCTTGTTTGCAATCCAGCTTGGCCTCTGTTAACAGACGTTTCTGTATTAGTAAATTATTTATTCCACATACCAAGCGGTCTCGGAGCATCTCATTTAGTGTCAGGCCAAATGCGCACGCCGCTGCTAATCACCTTAATCTTGTTAAAAAGTTTGTAACTGGCTCCCCAGTGTCTCGGAATGCTGAGTAGAACCGGTACCTTTGCAGGATCAGAGGTGGCTCAGGGTCATAGTACTCTTTTACTAAGTCCGTCAATTCCTGGAAAGTTTTCGTGTCCGGTGCCTCCAGAAATGTGAGACTGCGCATAATGGCAAAGGCTGCTGGCTCACACATGGTCAGCAAAATTACCCGTTGCTTTTCATCCGGAATTATATAGTTTGCTCTAAGGAAGTATTTCATCCGCTCTACATATTGGGCCCAGTCTCCCACTGCAGGGCCAAAAGGATCCAACTTTCCGAATAAAGGCATGTTGCCTGTCAGTGGCTGACCCTCAATATGCAGCAGCTGCTGACGAGCCGGTTTCTTCGGGTTGTTCCGTTTTCCTCGTCGCCACTGTAATAAGTCCACGGAGGCAGAGGTCCCGTCACCAAAATTCCTTTTATTTACAGACCCAACAGTTGACCAACCATGGCCATTCATTCTGCTGTCTACACCGGGAGTGCACAGGATCTGACACTCCCTGTTATATACACAGAAAGGGGTTCCCTGATTGGGCCACTAATCAGGGAACTCATATTCTAATTGGCCAATCTCAAAGGCCTGGCCTAAGTCATTACATAAACATTGACACACATGAAATCCAAGGTCCAGAACCAATGTCCAATGAGGTATTTCTTAATGGAGGTCAGTAGTTTCAAATCCGATTCTGGATAATTCAATTTTCCCGTAGTGTTGACTTCATCCAATGAGATAGACATACATAGATGAATCAGTCTTGTGAGCATTGGTGTAGAATTTTCAGAAAAAAAACAGTGTAGATGAGGGCCACGTAGTCCCCAGAGTTGAGTTCCTTGACTTTGAGGTTGCTAGTTAGATAGAATACAACAGACTGATCTTTTCAGTTTAGCGAGGCAATATGACTTGTCCCACAAGACAGAGGTCTATGTCACATTGCCGTTGTGTCGTTCTCTTCAAAATTGGGCTGTACGGCGACTGGGGGGGGGGGGGGGGGGGGTCATTAGTGGCTCCTCAGAGATAACGGGTGTGAGCTTTCCTAAAACTACCAACTGACTTCTTTGTTCAGGGGTCACAGACATAGATTCTGCCATTTTTAAGGTCTTTCCTCAGTTTTAAAACTTCAGAAACAGCAATGAGCGTATCCTTATATTTTATAAAAATATACTGTGAGGTCTCAGTTCCTCGTGGACTGTTTTGATCATATTTAGTTTTAATTATTATTTGTTGAAAATGCTCCAACGTTTTAATTCATTGATGTATACTCATTTTTTTTGAAACATGCAGTGAGGAGGATCCATCACATACACAAAGGAGTTTAAACATCTGGATTCCCGATGCAGGTATGTTCTTTTCGTACAGCTGCAGGATAGACAGATCCATGAATTAAAGCAGAAAATTTGGGAAATGCACTGCAGCCTTACCATCATCGAAAAGTGAAATTTTTGGGTGTGTTGCTTACTGATCTGCAGTATTATTCTAGAATGTTCTCTTTCTGTTTTCATGTGGGCCAAATCTAAAAGGGGATACATGGCAAACGATCACAATTGTTTTCTATTTGAATTTTACCACAAGGAAATATGTGTCCTGAAGTCAGAAGTCACTAATTCCAATAACATGTTTGGAGATTTTAAATGTTAAAATGAAAACACTTATTAAGAAAAGAAAACCTAAACACACATGATGTGGGCAGTGGGCAGCACGGTAGCCTTGTGGATAGCACAATGGCTTCACAGCTCCAGGGTCCAGGGTCCCAGGTTCTATTCCGGTTTGGGTCACTGTCTGTGTGGAGTCTGCACATCCTCCCCGTGTCTGCATGGGTTTCCTCCGGGTGCTCCGGTTTCCTCCCACAGTCCAAAGATGTGCGGGTTAGGTGGATTGGCCATGCTAAATTGCCCTTAGTGTCCAAAATTGCCCTTAGTGTTGGGTGGGGTTACTGGGTAATGGGAATAGGGTGGAGGTGTTGACCTTGGATAGGGGGTAGGGTGCTCTTTCCAAGAGCCAGTGCAGACTCGATGGGCCGAATGGCCTCCTTCTGCACTGTAAATTCTATGTAATGATTACGTTTACACAGTTAAAATTATTCTTACAGAGCATATTCCTAAAAGATCCTGATTTGGTTTGACTCATATATAAACAGCCATTTAGGCAACAGTCCATACAGATATTTAATCTATAAAATAACATTACTATGATGCACGACCCACTGTTGCTCTCAGGGAGGTATTTGACAGAGTCTCTGGGCGGGATTCTCCCACAATCGGCAGGGTGGGCCATACCGGTGCCAAGGAGTGGGGTGAACCACTCCGGCATCGGTCGGCCTAGAAGGTGCGGAATCCTCCGCACCTCCGGGAGCTAGGCCGCTGCAGGAGTGGTTGGCGCTGCGCCAACCCACGCCGAAGGGCCTCCGCCGGCGGGCGCAAGTTGGTGCATGCGCAGGAGTGCCAGCGTTTTCTGGCACATGCGCAGAACCGCTGGCGTGTTTCCTGTGCATGAGCATGGGGTTTCTTCTCCGCGCCCACCATGGTGGAGCTTTACAGAGGCCGGCGCGGAGGGAAAGAGTGCCCCCATGGCACAGGCCCGCCCGCAGATTGGTGGGCCACATGGGGGCCCTCCCTGGGGCCAGATCCTTCCGCGCCCCCCCCCCCCCCACCGAGGACTACGCAGGCCGTCCTCTAAGCCAGGTCCCTCCGGTACGGACCTGGGTCTGGCCGGAAACGGGCAGCTGCTCGGCCCATTGGGGCCCGGAGAATCACCGGGGGGCCCGCTGCCAACGGCCCAAGACCAGCGCGGCGCGATCCCTGCCCCCACCCAAAAACCGGTGCCGGAGAATGCGGCAGCCGACGTCGGAGTGGCGGGGCGGGATTCACGCCGTTCCCCCGGTGATTCTCCAACCCAGCGGGGGTCGGGGGAGGGGGGGGGGGGGGGTCGGAGAATCCCGCCCTCTCTCTTTCTCTCCGTCTTCCACTCACCATTAAAATTGAAGACTTTAAACCAAAGCCCTGCTTTCTGGAAAAACTCTACACTTCCTGGGCTCGCTGAAGGCTGCTCAATTAACTTGTTCAAAACCCTGTCCCAGCACAGAGCACTCTTTTCAGGATATTGTACATGGCTACATCGAGCTCAGCTTTCAACCTCTCTATAAGTATGTTTTTCTCTTTCATATTTCCCATTGAAATTTACCTTTCCCACGATATAAAAAAATCTTTTATGTTCTCCTTATGGCCACAACTTCCAGGTAAAATAAAATTTAGTAACATTGCCTTATTTATTCATGACCTTTTCTAAGTTGCAAAGTCCTTCTCAGCTCGCTTTGAAATTCAACAACTAAAAATTTAAATCCTCAGTTATCTCCTAATGCAAATTTCCACCCAAGTTGTGTCTCTCTGTAGAACATCCGACTCAGCCACATTCACTTCAAATGCCTGCTTTTCACACATGACTCTTTTGATGTCCTCAACTGTGCAGACACTTCATCCCTAACTTAACTAACTTAGTTGTACACACATGCATACACGCACACATGCCCCAGAATCCTGCTTTACATAATACTACAATAGACCCCAGAAACATTTTGAAAAACAATTTTCTTCACAAAAGTGCCAAGCAGACAATGTTTGTCAGCCTCCTCCTGAGGTTTACACTGTTATAGGTGCCAGTGTCCAGTTAATTCAGTTTACTCTATGTGATAAGTGGCTGCATGCACTGGACATACAGCTTCTCCCTGACCAACTCAGTGTTTTCAGGACTTTTTCTGTTTTGGTTTCAGATTACCAGCACTGCATTTTTTTTATTGCTATTTGTATATATCTCAATAAATTGCAGTCCTCCATTTGATTCACTCCGATTGTGATCCGCCAGTCTCTAGATGTTTTTGAAAAATAAAAATTGCTTATTTTAATATCTTTGCTCCAGACTACATCACAAGATGTGATTTCAATAACAACTCAAAGCCATTTTGTGGCTGGATCCAGACTTGTGAAGGTGACAATGGAAACTGGATAAGAAACAAGCACGCTACGCCGACACTGGGAACTGGCCCTGATGGAGACTACCCAAATGGAGGTGAGATTCCTCAATACTGAGATCTTGAGTTCGGCCCTAAATTGTGGATTTGCCTCCCTCAGCCTTTCCACCTCTCATCCCTCCTTTCCCACTTTACCGCTTTGACGGAGATTTTGGACACATATCCCAATATCTCTGTCTGTGGTTCTGTATCAAATTTGATTGATATTACTACTGTGACGTGTTTTGGGATGTTTACTATGATTAAAGTGCTATATATAGATGCAAGTTGTTGTTGTTAGGTTGTCAAAATGCCAAAGCAACAGCTGAAGCATGATCAGCAATAAAGGATTTGATTATATATTTATGAATCTAAAAATCTGTTTTGGACAATGTTGTCAGCCAAGCAAAGCGCTGGCATTAAATACAATTAAAATAATTCATGTGGAAAACTCTTCAGCTCCGGTCAGCACATAGCACAGGGCTAAAGAGCTGGCTTTTAAAGCAGACCTAGGCAGGCCAGCAGCACGATTCAATTCCCGTACTAGCCTCCCCAAACAGGCGCAGGAATGCGGCGACTAGGGGCTTTTCCCAGTAACTTCATTTGAAGCCTAATTGTGACAATAAGCGATTTTCATTTCATTTCACATGAATAACATACCATAAGCGCTGGAGGGTGGAAATTCTGCTTTGGGTGCATTTTGCCATATGCTTGTGCTCAGGATTTCACTTGTTTTGGGAAGTATTTTGTCCTTGAGTTTTCCTTTGAGCTTGGCAATTAACTGTTCCCCGATGCATTTTCCATGACAATGCTTCTGCCAATCAGAATTCACTTGCCAACCAATCAACACTCTCTTTTCATGCAGTATAAATTGTTGTCCCCTTTAGAATTGGTATTCTTGTGAATCTGCCCTGACAAGTCAAGACATAAAGCTTTGACAGCATGTCTCTTTTTTTCAGCAATGCTTAACAATTGTGTTAGGACTGACTGTTCTGAATTGTTAGTCATTATAATTCTCAGCAGAAATGCATTGGAATATTGCTTTTTTATTAGGAACTTATTCGACGCTGTCAAAAAGTCTGAAAAGTATCAAAATGTGTGGGCTTCGTCCACCTTGCATTCTTTATTGACGCTTACAATGTTCTGCAAATTAATGTATTTTTCAGCAGCTGGGCACTCTTGGGAAGGCCCTGTTCACTCTTTATAATTCTTGCACCTGCAACAAAGCCCTTTATTCACCACCATTGTCCAGTGCTTTGAATTGAAAGTAAATAAATAATCAAATATTAAATTTACAAAATCATTGCCCAATATGGGCGTCTAGACAATGACTCTGCGATTAAGGACCCCATTAACTATCAAATTACTAGCTGGGTTTGTGCAAGAGTTGAGATTTGTGTAAAAACGATGTTCCTGCCGTTGATCTGAAAAGGGTCAGGGTCAGTTCCGCTTGGGGCCAGCGGCTGCAACAGAGTGCACACATGCACACATGCAACTATTTGGCAGCAGGAGTGACAGTGAATTTGCATATCACCAAATGCAAAATCTGCCATGAACCAATGCTGTCAGGCAGTGTTTTCAAACATCATGGGTGGAATTCTCCGCTCCCCACGCCGGGTGGGAGAATTGCGGGAGGGCCGGGCGACTCATGACACGCCCCCCCCTGGTGCCCCCCGCGATTCTCCCACCCCCCGCTCGGATGAATCGCCGTTCGCCGTTTTTCACGGCGACCGGCGATTCTCCGACCCGCATGGGCCGAGCGGCCTACCGTTCGCGACCGGTTCACGACGGCGGCAACCACACCTGGTCGCTGCCGTCGTGAACATGGCGCCAAAAGCTAGATTGAAGCTTGTGCGGGGCGGAGTGGGGAGTGAGCACCACGGCCGTGCTCGGGAGGGGACTGGCCCGCGATCGGTGCCCACCGATTGTCGGGCCGGCGTCTCAAAGGGACGCGCTCTTTCCCCTCCGCCGTCCCGCACGATCAAGCCGCCACGTCTTGCGGGGCAGCAGAGGGAAGATGGCAACCGCGCATGCGTGGGTTTGAGCCATCGTGACGTCAGCCGCGCATGCGCGAGTTGGAGCCGGCCAACCTGCGCATGCGCGGCTGACGTCACATAGGCGCTGCCATCGCGTCACTCTCGGCGCGCCAACTGGCAGCCGAGAGTTACGGAGCGCCGCTCGTAGCCCCCCGGGTGGGGGTGAATAAGGTGAGAGGAGCGGCCTCCCGATTTTTCGTGGGAGCGGAGAATTTCGCCCCATTTTTAATGACATTTAAGGGTAGTAATTTGGTGCAGTCAGATTAACACGACTGAAAATGAATTGGTCTCAAAAAAATACCCATTTTTAAATCACAGCCCGACCTACAAGTAACCTCCTTTTAAATCACTGAAATTGTTTTTATAAAAATATATAGAACCATTTGCTTGTAGTCATTTTCTGGGGAAATTGGAAAGGAAATACATTCGAAAGATGCCCGTTCGTGACCTTGTGCCCAAGAGAACCAGTTTTAGATATTCTGGTCGTTCTTATATTGCTGTGCGTGAGAGCTTGCTGTTTTTCTTTTATTTGTTCATGGGTTGTGGGTGTCGCTGGCTGGGCCAGCATTTATTGCCCATCCCTGAGGACATTTAAGTGTCAACCACATTGCTGTGGACCTGGAGTCACATGCAGGCCAGACCGGGTAAGGACGGCAGATTTCCTTCCCCCAAAGGACATTAGTAAACCAGATAGGTTTTGTGACAATTAACAATGGTTTCATGGTCACCATTTGAAATTTCATTTCAGATTTTTATTTTTAATCAAATTCAAGTTTCATCGTCTGCCATGGTGGAATTTGAAATCGGTTCACAGAGCATTACCCTGGGATTCTGGGTTACTAGTCCAATGACAATACCACAATGCCACTACCTCCCCAAATCGATTGTTGCTATTCCTACATTAGGACATTAGAAACACCACAGGTCATGATCATGGTCACCTTCACCTAGAAGGATGAAAACGAAGAGGAAAGCGATGACCACAATTCAAAAGTAACTCATAGCATTTACAGTGCAGAAGGAGGCCATTCGGCCCATCGAATCTGCACCGGCTCTTGGAAAGAGCACCCTACCCAAGGTCAACACCTCCTCCTATCCCAATAACCCACTAACCCCACCCAACACTAAGGGCATTTTTGGACACTAAGGGCAATTTAGCACGGCCAATCCACCTAACCTGCACATCTTTGGACTGTGGGAGGAAACCGGAGCACCCGGAGGAAACCCACGCAGACACGGGGAGGATGTGCAGACTCCGCACAGACAGTGACCCAAGCCGGAATCGAACCTGGGACCCTGGAGCTGTGAAGCCATTGTGCTATCCACAATGCTACCGTGCTGCCCTTAAAAACTCATTGGCTCTGAAATGCTTGGGGAACATGCTGTAGTTACAAAAGGCGTCATAGACGTTCAAGTCTTTCTTTCCTTTCCCAATCTGAAAGACGACACCTCCATGTGCAGCGTTCTCTCATTACTGCACCTGAGATGCAATCTGGATTATGGATTCAAGTATCTGCAGCAAGATCTGAATCCACAACCTTCAGGACTGCAGTGAACTGTCAGTTTAGATTATATACTCAAGGCCAGGATTGGAGCTTGAACTCGTGATTTTCAGTCTCAAAGGCAAACTGACTGGTAGAAATATGATGACGCCGTGATTTTTAAAAGTTGCATTGAACCTTTTTTTTTATTGCTGTACCTAAATACCCAGGTGGCTACTTCATTTATCAGGAAGCCAGCAATTTTGGTCCATCTGGATTCATTAGATTGGAAAGTGAGGAAATCAGCGTGTCTGGGGAAATATGCATCGATTTCTGGTACCACATGCTGGGGACTGAAGAACAGAATGAACTGAAGGTTCTGGTTAAAGAATATACAACTGAAGCACAAGTGTGGAATAAAAGAGGCAGTCAGGGTTCCTCCTGGATATATGCCTCAAAGACAGTTGATTTTCCAACAAAATCCAACATACAGGTGATTTAATTACTCAAGCTTCAAAGTAATATAAGTTTCATGGGCGTTGTAACAGGTTCACTTATTTACTCAAGAATTATATGAAATACTTTGTTTCTCATCATGTAATTTCCACTGAGACACGCAAAAGAGCCTATCACCTGCCCACCAGCTCCCAGAATCTCTAGTTACGTTCCTTCTGAGTTGCCTACAACTGAGGACAACACAAGAACACAACACTAATTTGGAGCAGGACTGGGCATGGTAGCACGGTGGTTGGCATTGTTGCCTCACAACGCTAGGGCACCAGATTTAATTCCCGGCTTGGGTCACTGTCTGTGCGGAGTCTGCACGTTCTCCCCGTGTCTGTGTGGGTTTCCTCCGGGTGCTCCGGTTTCCTCCCACAAGTCCCGAAAGTTTTGATTTGCGGCTTGGGTTACTGTCTGTGCGGAGTCTGCATGTTCTCCCCGTGTCTGCGTGGGTTTCCTCCAGGTGCTCCCACAAGTCCCGAAAGACGTGCTGTTAGGTGAATTGGACGTTCTGAATTCTCCCTCTGTACCCGAACAGGCGCCGGAGTGAGGCGACGAGGGGATTTTCACAGTAACTTCATTGCAGTGTTAATGTAAGCCTTCTTGTGGCAATAATAAAGATTATTATTATGTAAGCCTACTTGTGACAATAATACAGATTATTATTATTTGATAAGATCATGGCCGATCTGATTATGGCCTCAGTTACACAACGGCCTTGGAGGCCGCTCCTTGCCCCCTATTCTCCCCTCCCGGCGGGGCTAGGAGCGGCGCTCCGTAACTCTCGGCCGCGGGGGCATCGCGCCAAGAATGATGTGGCCGGCCGCCTAATGACGTCAGCCACGCATGCGTGGGTTGGCCGGCTCCAACCCGCGCATGCGCGGCTAACGTCATGACGCTGATGGCTCGAACCCGCGCATGCACGGTGTCCATCTTTCCCCTCAGCCGCCCCGCAAGACAGGGCGGCTTGATCTTGCGGGGAGGCGGAGGGGAAATAGTGCGTCCGATTTGGACGCCGGACCAATGATCGGTGGGCACCGATCGCGGGCCTGTCCCCTCCCGAGCACAGTCGTGGTGCTCTTTCCTTGCTAGGCCACCTACAAGCCCCAAACTGGCTCGTCACTCCCGTTTCACGACGGCAGCGACCAGGTGTGTTTGCCGCTGTCGTGAAACGGCCGCGAATGGCAGGCCGCTCGGCCCATCCGGGTCGGAGAATCGGCGTTCGCCGTATAAAACGGCGAGCGGCGATTCTTCCGAGTTGGTGGAGGGGGGGGGGGGGGGGGGGGGGGGGGGGGGGGGGTGAATCAGGGGGGCGTGAAATTTGTCGGGGGGCCCTCCCGCGATTCTCCGACCCGGCGTGGGGAGCGGAGAATCGCGCCCCTCATCTCTGGAATCAATCTAGTGAACCCTCTCTGAACTGCCTCCAATGCCACTACATCTTTCCACAAATAAGGGGAATAACTAGCTTGCTGACATTAACTGTCAAGGCTCAGAATTGAATAAATCCCAGGAGAAAGGGATCAGTATCAAGAAGACTTGGCTGTCCAGTCAGGACTTGATGCCTTTGGAAGGAAAAGCAAAGAAAATGGGAAAAGGAAACAAGTGGATCTTGTATCTCTTCTTGTGATGAAGCAGTACATTAGTGCTGAGTCGGCACATCGCAATGTCACATCATTTGGATATGGGTAATTTGTGTTATGAATCATCATGTTGAGTAGATTCTTAAATTTGTTAATATTGTAGGTAATCTTCGAGGCAATCCGTGGACAGACTGAATATGGCGACACAGCAATTGATAATGTAGCTGTCAGGCGAGGAGGCTGTGAAAGTGGTAAGATTTAAATAAAGGCTCTAATTTTGGTTCATTTTTAGTCTCTCTGCAACACTACTCGCCAGTTGCAGTGGAATCAGTCAACCTGATCCCAAGTGCTTTCTTATAAAACTGGGATAACATCTTCGATCTCTCACTACACATATACACTCTTCCAACTTTCCTCCTAAAATTATTACACACCAAGTAGTTGTTCATTATGTTTGAAGTTTGACAGTGAATGCTGGCAGGGTGTTTGATTGGATTGGATTGGATTGGATTTGTTTATTGTCACGTGTACCGAGGTACAGTGAAAAGTATTTTTCTGCGAGCAGCTCAACAGATCATTCAGTACATGGGAAGAAAAGGGAATTAAACAAAATTCAAGAAAATACATAATAGGGCAACACAAGATATACAATGTAACTACATAAGCATTGGCATCGGATGAAGCATACAGGGTGTAGTGTTAATGAGGTCAGTCAATAAGAGGGTCATTTAGGAGTCTGGTGACAGTGGGGAAGAAGCTGTTTTTGAGTCTGTTGGTGCGTGTTCTCAGACTTCTGTATCTCCTGCCCGATGGAAGAAGTTGGAAAAGTGAGTAAGCCGGGTGGGAGGGATCCTTGATTATGCTGCCCGCTTTCCCCTGGCAGCGGGAGGTGTAGATGGAGTCCATGGATGGGAGGCAGGGTTGTGTGATGGACTGGGCGGTGTTCACGACTCTCTGAAGTTCCTTGCGGTCCTGGGCCGAGCAGTTGCCATACCAGGCTGTGATGCAACCCGATAGGATGCTTTCTATGGTGCATCTGTAAAAGTTGTTAAGGGTTGAAGTTGATGTTGATGTATCTGACCCCGACCTTGTTGTCATTGTGAAATCCTTTCTTGCATGCGTGCCTCGCACATTAGATTGTGATCAAACCTGGGAATTATACCTCAAACCCCTCTGAGACTACAAGGCATAGGAGCAGAAATCGGACCATTTGGCCATTAAATCTGCTCCACCATTCAACGAGATCATGACTGATCTGATATGATAATCCTCAATTCCACTTTCCTGCCTTATCCCCACAACCCTTGATTCCCTTACTGATTAAAAATCTGTCGATCTCAGCCTTGAACATCCTTAACGACCCAGCCACAGATTCACTACCCTCTGAAAGAATTCCTCATCATCTGTCTTAAATGGGCGATCCCTTACTCTGAGATTACGCCCTCTGGTCCTAGACTCTCCCATAAGAGAAACATCCTCTCAGCATCTACCCCATCAAACGCCCTGAGGATCCAAGATGTCTTAATAAGGTCACCTCTCATCCAACTCCAATCCGCACAGCCCAACCTACTCAAACTCTCCTCATAAGAAAATCTCTATACCTGGGATCAACCAAGTGAACTGCCTCTCAATGCCAGTATATGTATTGCCTTGTACAGTTTTTGCAAGACTTCCCTATTTTAATACCCCACTCCCTTTGAAATAAAAGCCAACATTCCATTTGCCTTCCCTATTACCTGCTGAACTTGCATGCCAGTGTTTTGTAATTTATGCATGAAGATCGCCAAATCCCCGTGCTGCGGTTTTCTGCAGTCTTTCTCCATTCAGATAATACTCAGCTCCTTTATTTTTCCCACCAAAGTGAATAACCACATTTTCCTATGTTATATACCATCTGCCAAGTTTTTTGCCCATTCACTTAACATGTCTATATCCCTCTTTGCGGGGTCTTCACCACTTAGACTTGGGTGAGCACTTGAAACACCATCACATTGAAGGATATGGGACGACTGCTGGTAAGTGGGATCAGCGCAAGGTTTGGGGTAGTTGTTGATGGTGCAGACTCAATGGGCCAAAAGGCCTTTTCTGTGCTGTACGACTCTGTAACTCCATGACTTGTCTTCCCCCTTATCTTTGTGTCCTCTGCAAACTTGGTAATCATACATTCACTTCCCTCGTCCAAGTCATTAATATATTTTGTAAATAATTGTGGCCCCAGCACGGATCCCTGCGGCACTCCACTAATTACAGGTTTCCATCTTGAAAATGCCCCTCTTATCCCAACTCTGTTTTCTATTAGTTAAATCAACCCTTTATCCAAGGTAATATACTATCTCCAACACCATGGGTTCTTATCTTATCAAGTAGCCTTTTGTGTGGTGCCCCATCAAACACTTTTTGGAAATCCACTTTACTGATTCCCCTTCATCTATACTGCTCATCACACCCTCATAGAATTTACAGTGCAGAAGAAGGCCATTTGACCCATCGAGTCTGCACTGGTCCCGCCTCCACCCTATCCCCATAATCAAGTAAGCCCACCTAACCTGTTGGACATGAAGGGCTATTTAACTTGGCAATCCACCTAACCTGCACATCTTTGGACTTGAATTTGCCAGGTATGATTTTCTCTTCATTAAGCCATGCTGGCTCTGCTGGACTATATTACGTATTTTTAAAAGGTCTGCTATTACATCCTTCATCGTGGACTCTAACATTTCATAGAATCACAGAATCCCGACTGTGCAGAAGGAGGCCATTTGTGCCGTTGAATCTGCATCAACCTAGGCCCACTCCCCTGCCCTATCCCTGCAACCCCACCTAGCCTTTGGACACTAAGGGGCAATTTAGCATGGCTAATATACCTAACCTGCACATCTTTGGACCGTGGAGGAAACTGGAGCACCCGGAGGAAACCCACGCAGAGAACGTACAAATGAAACACTCCCGAGTCTCTGGCGCTGTGAGCACCAATGCTAAACACTGTGCCACCCAATGACTAACTAGCCTATAATTACCTTTTTTTCCCTCCATTTTTGAATGAGGGTATTACATTGAAAGGTTTCCAGTCTTCTGGGACTTTCCCCTAATTTCAAGATTCTTGGAATATTACCACCAGTGCCTCGACTTTCATTGTAGCTACTTCCTTTAATATCCGAGGATTCAACCCGTTAGGTACAGGTACGGGCGGCGCGGTAGCACAGTGGTTAGCACTGTTGCATCACAGTTCCAGGGTCCCGGGTTTGATTCCCGGCTTGGGTCACTGTCTGTGCGGAGTCTGCACGTTCTCCCCATGTCTGCGTGGGTTTCTTCCGGGTGCTCCAGTTTCCTCCCACAAGTCCTGAAACACGTGCTGTTAGGTAATTTGGACATTCTGAATTCTCCCTCAGTGTACCTGAACAGGCGCTGGAGTGTGGCGACTAGGGGCTTTTCACAGTAATTTCTTTGCAATGTTAATGTAAGCCTACTTGTGACAATAAAGATCACTATTAAGTATGTATTTAACTCCTCTGCCATTTCTTGGTTATTATTTCCTCAGTCTCATTCTCTCAGGGGCCTGTGTTCACTTTAACCTTTCTCTTCCTTTTTACATATTCAGAGCTTTTACCATCTGTTTTTATATTACTTAATAGTATACCCTCATAGTTTATCTTCTCCCTCTTTATTTATTTTTGATCAGCTTTTGTTGCTTTTTAAAACTTTCCCAACTACTCTTTGCAACATTGTATGTTTTTCTTTCAGTTTAATACTATCCTTATCTTGTTTAATTTTTAAATCTTTACAAATTTAAAGTACCCATTTCTTTTCCCAATCAAGGAGCAATTTAGGGTGGCCAATCCAACTACCCTGCACATCTTTGGCTTGTGGGGGTGAGACCCATTCAGACATGGGAGAATTCGCAAACTCCACATGGATAGTGACTCGGGTCTGGGGTTTGTTTCGTTAACCATGGTTGATTAATCTCCTTCTGAGAATCTTTCTTCCTCACTGGTATATATCTTTGTTGTGAGTCATGGCCAATACTCTTTTCTGCTAAACTCCGTTCCCAATCCACTCCAGCCAACTCTACTCTCATTTCATTTTTTTTAATTACCCTTAGCATAGATTAGCATAGTTGTTTCCAACCCAAGTTCTCATCTCAAATAAAATGTTCTCCCATGTTATGATCACTGTTTCCTGGGGGATCGTTTACTCTGAGATTGTTTACTCATCCTGCTTGATTACACATTACCAGATCCAAAATAGCCTGATCCACAACACATTGTTCAAGAAAACATTCCTGAATACACTCAATGAATTCTTTTTCGTGGCTACCACTTTGATTTTCCTCATCCACACGAAGATTAAAGTCAATCATGATTAATGCAATGCCTTTTGTAAATGCCCCCATTATCTCCATTGTCCACAGCTACTGTTAAGGGGCCTATAGACTACTCCCACCAGTGTCGTCTTCCCCTTGTTATTTCTTATCTCCACTAAATATGGATTATGGATTCTACATCCTCTGGACCAAGATCATTTCTCTTGTACTTATTCCATTTCGTACTAACAAAGTTACAAAACCACCCTTTCCTTCCTGTCTGTACTTACTAAAATTACATACCCCTGAATACTTAGTTGCCAGCTTTAATCTCCTTGTAACCACATCTCTGTAATGGCTATTAGATCATATCCATCAACCTTAATTTATTAATTCATTTATTTTGTTTTTTTTAATATGAAGCTAGAGCACCCACTTATTTTTTCTTTTCCAATTAAGGGGCAATTTGGTGTCACCAATCCACCTAACCAGCACATCTTTGGGTTGTGGGGGTGAAACCCGTGCAGACACCGGGAGAATGTGCAAACTCCACACGGACAGTGACCCGGGTCCGGGATTGCTAACCACTGCGTTATTTTGTGTCCATTTAAGGAAAGAGCTTTTTAAAAAAAACATTTCCCCCCTTTGCTTCCGTTCTTTTTAATTTCCGCACACTCGGCCCCTTACTGTGACACTCCAGGTACCATCACCTAAGTAGCTGCCTTGCAATGCTGCCAAATTATTTTGCTTTGTAAGCCTATATATACTCTCTCCAGAACAACACATGTCTCTGTTTAGTTTAAAGCCCTCTTTCCTAGTTATGTGGGTTGCAAGAACGCTGACCCCAGCAGGATTCAGATGTCAGCCGTCCCAATGGTACAACTCCCATTTTCCCCAGTATTGGTGCCAGTGCCCACAAACCAAAACCCATTTCTCTCACACCAGTCTTGCAACATACTCTTCCCCCTCACCCAACTCCCTCTCTCTCAATTCACCCCTTCCCCATCACCCTGCCCCCACCGCTCACATTGCTCACTACCATAATCACCATGCACCTTCCCCACTCACCTTACCCTCTTCCTCCTCCCACTGCCCCCTTTCCTCCTCGCACTGCCCCCTTCCTCCTCGCACTGCCCCCTTCCTCCTCGCACTGCCCCCTTCCTCCTCGCACTGCCCCCTTTCCTCCTCGCACTGCCCCCTTCCTCCTCGCACTGCCCCCTTCCTCCTCGCACTACCCCCCCTTCCTCCTCGCACTGCCCCCTTCCTCCTCGCACTGCCCCCTTCCTCCTCGCACTGCCCCCTTCCTCCTCGCACTGCCCCCTTCCTCCTCGCACTTCCCCCTTCCTCCTCGCACTGCCCCCTTTCCTCCTCGCACTGCCCCCTTCCTCCTCGCACTGCCCCCTTCCTCCTCGCACTACCCCCCCTTCCTCCTCGCACTACCCCCTTCCTCCTCGCACTGCCCCCTTTCCTCCTCGCACTGCCCCCTTCCTCCTCGCACTGCCCCCTTCCTCCTCGCACTGCCCCCTTTCCTCCTCGCACTGCCCCCTTCCTCCTCGCACTGCCCCCTTCCTCCTCGCACTACCCCCCCCTTCCTCCTCGCACTACCCCCTTCCTCCTCGCACTGCCCCCTTTCCTCCTCGCACTGCCCCCTTCCTCCTCGCACTGCCCCCTTCCTCCTCGCACTGCCCCCTTTCCTCCTCGCACTGCCCCCCTCCCTCTTCGCACTGCCCCCTTCCTCCTCGCACTGCCCCCTTTCCTCCTCGCACTGCCCCCTTTCCTCCTCGCACTGCCCCCTTCCTTCTCGCACTGCCCCCTTCCTCCTCGCACTGCCCCCTTCCTCCTCGCACTGCCCCCTTCCTCCTCGCACTGCCCCTTTCCTCCTCGCACTGCCCCTTTCCTCCTCGCACTGCCCCCTTCCTCCTCGCACTGCCCCCTTCCTCCTCGCACTGCCCCCTTTCCTCCTCGCACTGCCCCCTTCCTTCTCGCACTGCCCCCTTCCTCCTCGCACTGCCCCCTTCCTCCTCGCACTGCCCCTTTCCTCCTCGCACTGCCCCTTTCCTCCTCGCACTGCCCCCTTCCTCCTCGCACTGCCCCCTTCCTCCTCGCACTGCCCCCTTTCCTCCTCGCACTGCCCCCTTTCCTCCTCGCACTGCCCCCTTTTCCCTCACCCCACCCCTTCCCCTCTCACCCCGCCCCTTCCCCTCTCACCCACCCCCTTCCCCATTCACCCACCCCCTTCCCCATTCACCCCGCCCCTTCCCCATAAACCCAACCCCTTCCCCTCTCACCCCGCCCCTTCCTCTCTCACCCCGCCCCTTCCCCTCTCACCCACCCCCTTCACCCCACCCCTTCCCCATAAACACAACCCCTTCCCCTCTCACCCCGCCCCTTCCCCTCTCACCCCGCCCCTTCCCCTCTCACCCACCCTTCCCCATTCACCCACCCCCTTCCCCATTCACCCCGCCCCTTCCCCATACACCCAACCCCTTCCCCTCTCACCCCGCCCCTTCCCCTCTCACCCCGCCCCTTCCCTCTCACCCCGCCCCTTCCCCTCTCACCCAACCTCTTCCCCTCTCACCCCACCCCCTTTCCCCACCCACCCCACTCTTTTCCCCTCACCCACCCCCTTCCCCATTCACCCCACCCCCTTCCCCATACACCCAACCCCTTCCCCTCTCACCACACGCCCCATCCCCTTCCCAACTCACCCCATCCCCTTCCCAACTCACCCCATCCCCTTCCCTACTCACCCCACCCCCTTCCCCACCAGCCCTGCCCCTTTCCCTCACCCCACCCCCTTCCCCACCAGCCCTGCCCCTTTCCCTCACCCCACCCCCTTCCCCACCAGCCCTGCCCCTTCCCCACCACCTCACCCCGCCCCCTTCCCCACCACCAGCCCTGCCCCTTCCCCACTCACCCCGCCCCCTCACCTCTCACCCCGCCCCCTCACCTCTCACCCCGCCCCTTCATCCCCTTACGTCCCACCCCCCTTCCCCACCAGCCCTCCTCCCTTTCCAGTCACCCTGCCCCTTCTCACCCCGCCCCCTTTCCCCACCCCCCCCCGCCCTCTCTTCCACTCGCCCCGCCCCCTCCCCCCATCCCGCCTCCCGCGCTGCCGCGAGCTGTGGCCGTTGGTCGGTTGGGCGCAGAGTGGAGCGCGAGCCCCCCCGCGCGGGGCCTCCCCCCCCCCGCTCCGTGGGGCTCCCGCTCCCTCCCGGGGGACGGGGTCCCTTCCCGGCCTCCCTGGGCCGGCCGGCCGCCACTCTCCAAGGAGCTGAGAGGAATGTTCCAGATCCCGTCCTCGGGCCCCTCAGGGCAAGGGCTGGACTCCCAGAGCCCAGTGGGTCAGAATAATGTGGCGACCCCCCACACCCCCCCAAAACCAGGCTACTTTGCAGGAGACATGGAGCCAACCCGCCACCCACCCTGCTGGGAAGCCAGTGGCCCATGCCAGGCTGATTGGCGTGCCAGCCGGGAGAAGACAGCAGCCACCACGATGGCACCTCCTGGCACCATCCCCGGGGCTAAACGGTCAAGATGTGCTGCCAAGCATGGCCGGACAGTCGGCAAGGCAGGCTGCTGGTCCAAGGCCTGCAGGCCCACAGGAAGAAGACAAGCTAGGAAGCCAGAGAAGGTTGCCTTTGGCCAGGAAAATTGGGCTGGGATTCTGACGTCAAGGATCGCCTCCAGTGATGCGTTTCCCCTGCCACCCACTGGCTCCCATTTTCCAAAGAGCTCCGCGTTGAGAGCATACCCTTCCTGCACTCTGAACTGGCATCTTCCCACCATCCCACCTTCCCAACACTTAATATCCTTCCATGGCCCTTTCCAGTAAACACTCCAAACCGTTGACAGAGAGAGTCCGAAACCATGCTTCCTCCGGGTGATCCAGTAAGGTCGTTCTCTCAACCTACATTGCAACAGCGACTGCACTTCAATTGCCTTAAGATGTCTGGCAGTAACGATAAATGTGCTATAAGTGCAAGTCTTTTTTTTCTTGTATTGGGTCTACAGTTGATATGAGAAACAGTGGTGATGATTTCAGAAGACCTGGGTACAGCACGATCGTCTACACTGGAGGGACCGGCGAGTGCCAGCCTACCATTATTGGCACCTTTATAAACAGACAGTCACGTAGGCAAAACATTGTTTAGACTCCGATGCTCTCTGGATCCAGATTGGTGCATGGTTCGCAGGCAGGGTGTCTGCCCTCCCCAGTTCTTCCCAGAGGCCGCACCTAATCCTTGCCTCGCTGTGCTCCTTCTACAATAAACAATTGCACGGCAACATTTTGCTCACTTAGGTTGGCGAGGAGTACAAGGCTCGTCTGGGAAATGCATCTTACTGATATAAGCTTGTGTGGTGAAGGTTCAATGGTGAAATGTTGAATGTTGGAAACATGCTGTTAGTGGTGCCTTTAACTCCAATTGCATGAATGTTGGTTATACTCCCTTTTCATAAATTCATATTAATTTAATTAATTCCTTTTATAAATGCATTTAATACATTTATGATAGTTTAATTATTTCCTAGCATGTTGGGCTAGAGGAGAGTTGAGGATTTTTGTCACAAGGAACCTGGTACTTACTGCCTGAAAGGTTAGGAAAGACAGAAACCCTTATCACAGAGATAAGAATGCATGGATATTCACTTAAAGTGCTGCAACGTACAAAATGTTGATGGCGGGGATCCAGCTATGACAATGCCATTGAATGGTTAGATTCTCCCTTGCTGGAAATGGTCGTTGCTCGGCACCCGGCGAGAATGCCACCTGCTACCCACCAAGCCTAAATGCCATTCAGGTCCCACTGCACATGGACATGGGCTGCTCCAACATTCGAAGAGTAACAAATGACGCCGAACACTTCACAATCACCAGTGAACATGCCCACCTCCGACCACATGATGGAGGCAATGCCCCATCTTTTTGAAAAGCTGCCTTGTGTCATTTTTTTGCCACACCTCCAGGTCTGGGCTCTGAACTGAGTGACCAATGCAGCAGAAGAGCAGTTTCCAACGTGGGTAAGGTTTGCTGTTATTGTTGTTTCCAGATGTACACTCAGTTTGTCCAATCTGAGAAAGCAGTGTTTCTCAGACCCACTGTGACCCCATTCAAGGCTTGAGAATTACCGTGACCCCTTCATCTGTGGGAGCAGATGAAGGAATGGGGGAGGGGGGGGGAGGGGGGAGAGAGAGAAGGTGGTGGGGGCTGGTGAGGAGGGGCAGGATGTTTAATCCTGAGGGATTTTAAAACAACTACCTTTTCAATGACTCTTTAGGAATAGAATTCAGATTTATTCCATGCCCATTGTTTTTAACATTTAAAGGGCGTTAACATTCATAAATTGCAGGTGGCAGAATGCAAAGATCCTCATGTTAGGGCAAGTTCAAAGCCCATGCTGCATGACAACCAGGGATTGTCCAAGGAGATACGCAGCAGCCTTGGTGCCTTGGAGCTCACAACCCTGTCGTCCCATTTCATGACAACACCCCTCCCCCCCCCCCCCCCCCCCCCCACACACACACACACACACACACACTTTGGGAAGCCCTGTGATAAAGTCTGTAACAGGGTATCCACAGGCTCCATGGTGCCAGCGACAGCATGAAATGAAAATGAAATTAATTGTTGGAAACTTGTTTTTGGAGGAAGCTACTTATGGTGACATCAACGGAAATAGCAAATGCATTTTATTCCTGCATTATCAGCTTGAATATGAAGACAGGCCCAATCCCTGGTTGTCATGCAGCGTGGGTTTTGAACTTGCCCCAACATGAGGATCTTTGCATTCTGCCGCCTGCAATTTATTCTCCTCAATGGCAAATTGTGATTCACATTATTACACTCACAAATTATATTCTTCAGCGTGCTGATGCTGAGGGCACGGAAGTAAGTGACAGGCACATTGTTAGATTCACGGATTTCTTTCAAAATGTAAAGCCTATGAGAGGAAAAAGAGGAAAATGTCAAACAGAATGATCAGGCTATCTCATTTGGTGCATCATGCAGCTGCACAATGAGTGCAGGGCTTGCTGTGAATCTTCTGCTTCAGCCCATTGAAACAGTTGGTGCTACTCTTGGAGCCAGCAGGGAGTGACCATATTGAGAAAAGTAAGTTGATACCAAGGGTCTTTGCTAGATCTGTTCTATTTTATTTCCCCATCCATATAGGCATACAGATAGAAAGAACCTTTGAAAGAAAGTGTGGTATTACGATCCTGGACCAGACCCTAACAGTTGCTAGGATACCTACAGAAACACCAATATTTTATTTAATTTGTAAGACTGTGAGGAAAGGATACTTTGCTCCAGGACTGAATGCATGTAGAAATATGGATATGGTGTATGAGCTTACAATTACCTATTAAACAATCCTTAAGAATGACAATGAAACACTCCTAACTGCTATCTTCTATCTCCACGCAAGCAAAACCCATTTCAGGTCAAAACCCACTTTTAAATACAGTTAGCCAACTCAAGAATACTTGCTGCAAAGAGATGTCTTGGATAAACCGCTTTGAGAGAGAGAGAGATCCTTCAGGAACGAGCTTGCAGATTCTTGCCTATGCCAAACTACTGTTTAACTCCTAACATTCCTAAGCAGAAAGTGGCTTGTCTATTCACATCCCCAATCTAAACTTTTTTCCAGAAACTGAAACTCAACACCTGACTGCTTGAGTGCCTGGTAACCACATCTTCTTATTAAGGCCAAACACAATTCCTTAAATGATCTATCCCCAGGGAACCTTTATATAAACAAAATTCCATTAGTCCAACTTCAGGTAAACAATATACATGATTGGAATGAATGATGATTTTTATGATGCTTTAATTGCACGTCCAAAGCCAAAAAGCCTGGCTGTCTCTCAAACCAGGATTTTTAAAACCAGGATTTTAAAAACTATTACTGCAGCAGTCACATACAGGCCCTAAGCCAGACTTTTAACCCTTACTGCACCAAATACATATAATACAATATATCTGAAATCTTTACGTTGATCACAATGGAGAATTATCAAATTGATTCCAATCTAGTTTTTCCCTAAGTCACTTTCATGTAATATTGAATAGTTTGGTTTTGAACATCTGCTTCGATTTATCAATTATGTCAGTTTGCAAAAGATGCAAACTAATATTCTTTATTAAATCAACAGGTTGTGTGTTGGACTGTAATTTTGATGTTGACCTGTGTAGTTGGACGCAATCCAAGACAGATAATTTTGACTGGAAACACATCAGTGGATCAACACCATCAGCTCACACGGGGCCGTCTTATGACCACACCACTGCAGGTAGGTGATGTGAGATCCTTAACTTCCACTCGGGGTTGATGGAGAAGATGGCCGAGCATGTAAGGCACAGCACCAGGCATACCTACATGAGGTGACAACCCAACAAAGCTACAACACAGGACTATATGAATAGCAATCAGTAGAAGCCACTTGCTATAGACTGAGCTAAGTGATTCCACAAACAACAGATTAGAACAGAATTCTGCAATCTGGACATATCCTGTCTTGAATGGTTGTGGACAATTAAACAGGAGGAGGGGATGTTGCAAACGTTCCCGTCCCAGTGATTGCGTGTTCCTGCACATCAGTTCAAAAGACAAGGCAGAATAATTTACAACCATCTTCAGCCAGTAGTACTGAGTGGATTGCAGCTCAGGTTCCTTCTGAGGTCCCCAGCATTACAGATGCCAATCTTCAGCCAACTAGATTCAGTTCACAAGATATCAAAAAATGACTGAAGGCACTGGATACAACAGAGGCTATGGGTCCCAACAACATTGTAGCTGCAGTGCTGTAGACAGGTGTTGTAGAACCATCCACACTCCTAGCCAATCGTTCTGGTATAGCTATAGCACTGACATCTACCCAAAAGCAAAGTGGAAAATTTCCCAAGGGTGTCCTGTCCACAAAATGCAACACAAATCCAATCAATCCAATTACTGCCATAACAGTAATTGGGTGGGGTGAAGAGGAAATTCTAATGGTTGGAGTCATACCTCGCACAAAAGAAGGTGGTTGTCGGTGGTGAAAGTGTTCCCTCTTGAAACTCGTTGAAGCCTAATACGAACCACAGTTATTTTGAAGAGGCAGTCTCTTTGTTGTGAAGGCCTTCTTAGGAAGACCAGGTGCTCAAAAGAGGGTTAATGGACCGTGAAGAGCCATAAAAACAAACAACATGAATTCCTCCTTTGCAATAACCTGAACCTGTCAATTGAGACTTGTAAAAGGTAATGGACCATGAAATTGAATGCAAACAATGCAGTTCAAAGCTTTTAGGCTTCTCAGCATTGCCTGGGGCTTTAAAAAGTTAAATAGGAACGCAACAATGAAATTGACTGTGAAAAAAAGACTTCAAAGGTTTCCAACACATTAAAGGGAACACTTTCAGCTTGCTCTGACATCTTTGAACTTGACATGCTGGGAGAGACAGCAAAGGGTTTCAACACATCAGAGGGAAGACTTTAAATTACAACTTTACATGCAGAAACACAGTTAAACTATATTCAAAGCCACAGAGAAAAGACCTGCCACACAACCCCCCATCACAGGAAAGACCCTCGACCTGAACTTCTCTAGGACAGCTTAAGCCTCCCATGACCCCCACCTCCCCTGAAGGATCCCACTCGGTACCCTGAAGGTAAGTGCAGAGAGGTACGTACCCCCTTAATTCCCCCTCAGAGTCCAGGGCACCAGGTTGGCTGTGCAAAGGGCCGGGGCCCGAAGTGGGGCTATGAGGGAGGGACTGAAAGGCGGGTCTGCAATGGGAGGGGCCTGAAGGACTGGGGAGGTGACATTTGGCGAGCCCATAATGGGGCTTTTCTCACTTGCGGGGGGGGGGGGGGGTGGAAGAGACTTGCTAGTGGTTCATTGGGGGGTGGGGGGGGGGGAGCTAAGCCAGTGATTGGGGGTTGGGGTAGGGGGTTGCAAGATTATTCTGAGATCAATGGCGCCACGATCTCTGACTATGTCCCTGAGTTCTTGTCTCCCCCACCATCAGGAATATTCTTTCTGAATCTACCCTGTCTAATCCTGTTAGAATTTTCTAAGTTTCTTTGAGATTCCCCCTCACTCTTCTAAACTTTAATTAATATAATCTTTACAAATTTATTCCCCCCTCATATGACAGTCCCGCCATGAAATGAAAATCGCTTATTGTCACGAGTAGGCTTCAATGAAGTTACTGTGAAAAGCCCCTAGTCGCCACATTCCGGCGCCTGTCCGGGGAGGCTGGTACGCCATCCCAGGAACCATCCTGGTAAACCTTCACTGCATTTCCTCCACAGCATGAACATCCTTCCTCAGAAAAAGACACCAAAACTGCCAGGTATGGCCTCACCAATGCCCCATAGAATTACAGTAAAATATCCCTATTCCTATAATCAAATCCTCTCGCTATGAAGACCAACATACAATTTGCCTTCTTTACTGCCTGCTGCACCTGCGTGCTTACTTTCAGTGACTGATGCACAAGGACACCAATGTCTCTCTGACTATCCGCCTCTCTCAATATTCACCCATTCAAATAATAATCTGCCTCCCTATTTTTGTTACCGAAGCGGATAACCCCACATTTATCCACATTATACCGCATCTGCCATGTATATGCTCACTTACACAGCCTGTCCAAATCCCGCTGAAGCATCTCTGCATCCTCCTCACAGCTCACCCTCCCACCCAACACTGTATAATCTGTAAATTTAGAGATAATACATTTAGTTCCCTCATCCAAATCATCGATCTATAATGTGAACAGTTGGGGTCCCAGTACAGATCCCTGCGGATCCCACTAATCACTGCCTACCAATTGGGTAAAGACTCATTTATTCCACCTTTTTGGTTCCTGTCTACTAAGCAGCTTTCTATCCAACGTAAGACACTACCCGCAATCCCATGCGCTTTAACTCTACTTTGTCAGTGACACAAAACTCAGATGAACAAATTTAAAAAACTATGATTTGTTTCTCACCAATGATCATTATTGTGTGTCCAGGTGGTTACTACATCTACCTCGAAGGCAATGAAGGCAGTGAAGGAGACAGAGCACAACTGGTCAGTGCTCCATGCAAAAAGATAGGAGCTCAGTGCTTGCGATTCTGGTATCACATGTATGGAGTAGCTCACAGCATGGCTTTGAAAGTTTACCAGGTTGAAGGTGGGATACCAGTGCTAATGTGGCTGGAGACAGGAAATAAAGGAAACAGATGGATTGCAGGAGAAGTGGGCCTACAGCTCTCGGGAAATTCGCAGGTAAATTATGTGGATAATATTTGTGTAATTGGTTTTGCATTTTTGTTTTGTGATAAACTCGGGGCAACATGCGCCCTTTACTCAGAAATCACATTGCAATTTTGTTTCTTGTGCTCACATTTAACTTGCTGATTATAAATCAGAATACATAGCTTTGGTTGCTTAAACAAAATAGAGAATTGGTGTATTCATACTATTTACCAGTGTAACTGGAAGGAAGATAGTGAAATTGTATTGTTTGACTTGCCGTTGCCATCTTTTGCTTGCTGCTATTGTGATGCTTTCTCTTCCAGATCCTCATTGAAGCAGTCCGGGGCAATGACTATCGCAGTGATGTTGCTGTGGATGACATTTCCTTCCATACTGGATGCTGTGGAGGTTTGTAAACGTGACTAATTTTCTGATGTATATTATGATCTGTTGATTACATGACATAAACATAGATCAACAAGAGACCTTAAGCAATTGGAGCGAGAGCAGACTATGTGGCCCCTTGATCCTGCTGGTCCATTTAGTTTGACCATGGCTGATCTTCTGCTTCAACTTCACTTTCCAATTTGCTCCACATGTGCCTTGATTCCTTGAAATTTACAATAATCTGTTTCGCTTGGCCTGAAGTATACTCAATGATGGATAATCCGCAAGCTTCTGGAATTGAGAATTCTGAAGATTCACAGCTCCTGGAGTAAAGTAATTTCTCCTCATCTCAATCCTAAATGATCGACGCTTTCCCCTGAGATTGAGCCCTGAGTTTGAGGTTGGCCGGCCAAATGTAAGAACCTCTCTGTG
Organism: Scyliorhinus canicula; assembly: GCF_902713615.1. Taxonomy (NCBI): domain Eukaryota; kingdom Metazoa; phylum Chordata; class Chondrichthyes; order Carcharhiniformes; family Scyliorhinidae; genus Scyliorhinus; species Scyliorhinus canicula. The sequence goes on along the minus strand of NC_052158.1, from coordinate 155,812,702 downwards.
TCCAGCACTGGTTTTAGTTTTTGTGTTTGCTATATCTCTTTCTGTAATGTGTGGTCCTTTCTTGTTTTCCACATTGAGCTAGTCTGGAGTGTTGACTTGATTTGTTTCTAACATGGATTATTTGAGCTTTTACCATTTTTTGTTTGCAGATATGTGTGACACAGCAGCCACAACGAGCACTCCAACTACAGCCATCACCGTGACTCCTGAAACTGGTAAATGAAAGCAGCCGACATATGAAGTGGGGACATGGATTGTGCTATTCTTAATTCAGTCTCATTTACTTTGAGTTGCTAGTAGATAAAGGCGGCACGGTAACACAGTGGCTAGCACTGTTGCTTCATAGCGCCAGGATCCCAGGTTTGATTCCCGGCTTGGGTCACTGCCTGTGCGGAGTCTGTACATTCTCCCTCTGTACATTCTCCCTCTGTGTGGGTTTCCTCCGGTTGCTCCGGTTTCCTTCCACAAGTCCCGAAAGACGTGCTGTTAGGTAATTTGGACATTCTGAATTCTCCCTCTGTGTACCTGAACAGGCGCCGGAGTGTGGCGACGAGTGATTTTCACAGAAACTTCATTGCCGTGTTAATGTAAGCCTACTTGTGACAGTAAAAATTATTATAATATTATTAATTGAAGACCGCTACATTTTACACCCATCCTATAGGCAAGATCGTCCGTCTGTTCACGACCATGGGATCATCTGATCGTGCCAATGTTAAATTCCCACGGCGGATTTCCGGATGTACTGGGTTTGGACTCAGTGGGAAATCCCATCGACAGTGGCAGGGTGGGCCACCTCCTGCCACCGAGAAACACGTCATGGGGAGGGCAGAGAATCCCGCCCTATATTTTTTATTGATCATTTAATCAGTCTCGATTAGTTGAGTCCAAATATTACTGATACCATTTGATTTTTCATGAAGGACTGATAACTTTGAATAGAAATAAGTTTGATAATTACTGGGAAGGTGGATGATGCAAACACCAAGATCTGGAAGCCAAGCAGGTGACTGCTTTTATTTCTCATATGCTTTCTGATCCGCTGTTCGAACAGTACGGGTAATGACAGAGACAATAGTCAGAATCTTGTTGAGTTGCCGGGAGCGGGGCAGGTGGGTGGGGTGCTTCTGTTCCCAGTGGGTCAGCAGTTCCTTCCCCATGTCCAGACCCTTGATCATACAATTAGGGTGCAATGTACTGGCTGTGTTGCACCCGACAGCCAGTACGTCTCCCGAGATGTAGCCATACGTTGCGATACGACGCAATCCGGATCCTGCCCACAATGGGGGGACCATGTCTCGCACGCCTAAGTAGGTTTAAAAGCTTAGGTATGCAGGTCGGGGGGGCTTTCGGGCTCCCAGCATCTTATGTCCTCCCGAGGGAGACCACAGCTGGGCTCCTTCAGTACTGGTCCCCACAAACGTGGACCAGGCGGAACGACACCTTGGAGTTCACTCGGGCAATCAGAGGTCTTGGGCGGTCAAGGACAGGGCATGGTGGCCCCCTGGCTCTACATCCGGCACCTGGGCACCTTGGCACTGCCGGGCTAGCACCTTGGCACTGCCATCCTGGAATTGTGAAGGTGCCCGGATGGCACTGCAAAGCCAACAGGAGCACTGCCAGGGTGGCAGCTCCAGGCTGCCCGGCTGATGGGTGGCACTGCCACGGGTCAGGACCTGAGGGGCGACATGCCCATGAAAGAAGGCTTTAGGAGTTATGAATGATGGGGGCATATGAAGGGGCCTTCGGAAGGTTGAGGGGGTCGGTGTCCTGGAATGGGGTGGGCACACAAGTGGGTGTCGGATGGTCTGAAAAGGGGGGCCTGAGGGACCCCATAGCATTGTGTCATCACTTGGGGTGCTGATTCTTATAGATCGGGGCATTCTTCGAAAATTATGGCCCGATCTCTGAGGAGCTGGTCTGGCCAGCGAGTTGAGCTCCCCAGTGATTAAAGTAATTCTAAGTGTGGGCTTGACCAGGGAGAATCTCCCCATTGCTCAAAAAAGTGACTAAATGTGGTTACCATGATGTGGAGATGTTGGCGTTGGACTGGGGTGAGCACAGTAAGAAGTCTTACAACACCAGGTTAAAGTCCAACATGTCTGTTTCAAACACTAGCTTTCGGAGCACTGTTCCTTCCTCAGATGAATGAAGAGGTATGTTCCAGAAACATATATATAGACAAATTCAAAGATGCCAGACAATGTTTAGAATGTCGCATTTGCCCACCTCCATGTCGCCCACCTCCTCCTCATTGCAGGATCGCATATTCCCCAAGAACCACGGAGTAACTAATTGTCCCCAGCCAATAGGATCCGGGCAGGTTATAACAATAATCGTATTAAAATCACCCCCATGATCAACCGGTGCACATCAGTCCACATCAGGAATTTTCCCTAGCACCCGCCTCATGAAATCTATATCATTCCAATTTGGGGCATAAACGTTTACCAGGACCACCGGCAACCCCTCCAGCTTCCCACTCACCATCATGAACCCCCCCCCCCCCCCCTCCGAGTCTGCCACAATATCCCCACCTGATTATTCACCAACACACTCTCCTCGTCTTCATATCAAGTCCTGAGTGGAATGCCTGCCCCACACATCCTTTCCTCAGCCTTGTCTGGTCTCCTATCTTTAAGTGCGTCTCCTCTCCGGAAGGCCACGTCCGCCTTCAGACACCTCAGGTGCGCGAACACACATGACCGTTTGCCCGGTCCATTCAGCCTACTCATGTTCACATGACCAACCCAGTTGGGGGTCTCTCTCTCTCTTTCCTCTCCCCCCTCCCCCCACGACTCTCCAGGGCCACCCTTGGATGTCCTTTTCCAACTACGCCACATCAACCCTTGTCAGCAACCCCCCCCCCCCCCCCCCCCCCCCAACCACCACCTTAAATAAAAACAAAACATCAACTCCCAGGGCTATCTCCTGGCAATGCCCACTTCACTTCCGATAACTAGCCCGTCCTGCTAGCATTGTGGCCCCCGCCCAAGGCCTCCAACTTCCCTGCCCCCCAATTTTCCTCCTCCCATCCATACCCCCATAAAGAGCAGCAAAAGGTGCACTGACCCTCGATGTTCCCACATGAAAAGCCCTCGAGAAAGCCCGCCATCAAAAAACTCTTCAAAGAGAACATTTTTCAAACGAACAAAAACTCTTCCAAAGTTCAATGTCCTCACTCTCTTTCCAGTTAATTGTCCCTCATGAACTCCTTCGCCAAAATAGTATTCAAGCTTCTGGAAAGTCACCCAGAGGCGGGCCAGGTACAGTACTCTGGCTCCCTTCTTTGCCAGTTCTGCTCCCAGGTCCTGGTATACTCGCCGCTCGTTCCATTCTCAGGTGTACTTCCTTGTCTACTTCTCCTTATTCAGAAAGTGGTGCAACCACATCATCATTACCACTGATGGCTCACCTGCTTGCGGCCTCCTCACCAGCACCCTGCGCACTCGGTTGACCACCAGGGGCGGGTCAAAGACCCCCTCTCCCATCAGCTTCTCCAACATATTGGCCACGTATAAACCGGCCTCTGCACCTTCAATGACTTTGGGCATCCCCACGATCCTCAGGTCCTGTCTTCTGGAGCAATTCTCCAGATCCTTCACCTTCTCCTTCAGTTTCTTTTGGGTCTCCCGCATCACCCTCTCCTCGGCCACTAACGAGGCCAACTGCTCCTCGTGCTTCCCCACAGCCTCCACTTTCTGAATAGCCCAGACCTGGAACACCAGCCTCCTACACTCTTTCAATCACTGACTTAATCGGCTCCACCACTCTGGCCACGTCTTCCAGGGCCTCCTTCCTCTGCTGTCAGAACTATGCATTTAGAAACTCTATGATGGATCTCTGTGTCTATTCGGAACCCTGGATATCCGTTAACCCTTCTCAGTTCCCAAATAGCAGAGGTGAAGTCTATGCTTTTGGCAAGTCCATTTGTACATTATTTGTCAGTGGTGCCACTGGTACCTTTATTTTCAATACAACATTTAGGAAGTTCCGACTAGCCCTGCAGCAAGCTAGTCAGATTGATTGTCTTTAGCGAATACAGTAGTTGAATTTTCATTCAATTACAGATCATGGTAATTCTTCAAATCAGAATACACAGGATAACATAACTAAGTGAAAGAAATAAAACAAAGATGGCGATTGGCAAAAGCAAGCAGCAAAGAAATAGGTTTCAGAAAAATAGATAGGGTGATTCTGGAATACATTTTTCCATCCCGGTAAGTGATTCTTGAGGAGTTTATTATCTTAAGGTCTGGCTTCTTTTTACTTCTGATTGGCTTTAACTAATTTATAATTCACTCAATTCTGCCAAACTGTCTGTCCATCAATTTAAGAGATATATGTATTTAAATATATTGGTGCCAATTTCCCATTCCATCACTTGCCAATTTAATTAGAAAAACACAGTTTTCATTAAGAAATTATCAGCCCGAGACTGGCTGTTACTATAGAAACAGGACAACTTGTACTGGGCAGCCGCTCAGTTTTTACCAGACAATGCGATCTTTTAGCTAGTTGTCGTCACTGACCTTGCATTTGCAAAATGTGAAACCGAAGAAATTGAATGAATGAGTATTATCTGGATTAACCCTTAGTGGATTCCCAGCTATTGTTGTACTGAAGTAAGGCTTAATATGATTATAGTTAATTATTCTTAATGAGTTCTCAATTAAACCTCGATCATCTTCCCTTACTTTCATGGTTATAGCTGACTAGAAAAGTCAATTTCTAAGAGTCTATTAGCTGCTCCATTGACCACTGGGTGGGCATGGCAGCTCTTCTGCCCTCCACCATCTTACCCTGTGGCACAACACAAAGCCAGTCCTGTTCCAGCAGCTCTTTTCTTCTCACACCACTCCCAGTTCGTGGATCCATCCACCAGCCACACCAGAGGAGTGAAACCTTCCACAGTCACGCCTGCATCTCTTGCCGTCAAATAGTTCGCCCTTCAGGTGGGGAAAGAAACCAAAGAATACCACCTTGACCGGGAGCCACCAAGCGAGCAACTTCTCACTTCATGGCGGTTACTGGAAGTCCTGGCCACACCGTTTTAATGGGTTATTTAATTGAAACTGACTTTGTGGAAGCTTAAGTGTGGTACGAATATGTTTGGATGTCTTGTAGATTTTGCTACTGGACTGTGGTCCTGTGAGTATCACTTGTTCTTCTGCTTAGTGACCTCTTCAGCTGTCAAGCAAGTTTCATACATTTTGCAGACAGCAGACCTGTTTGATGGCACAACTTGAAGGAGCATCAGGAGAATTCCAACCATTCAAGATTGTGTGCTTGCGATAGATGGGGAAACAGTAATGACAGGAGTGTCCATTATTGGCAGGATGGAAAGATTTGGATGGAATTGTGTGATTTAATCATCTGACAGAGTCACAACAATACCTTGTTAGTAAAAGATAGCAGTCACACTGTAATCAGCATGTGGAAAAAGAAAAGAGCGGGAGAGTCTAAAATAATCCAATTTGATCTTAGATGTACCACAAATTGATATTTGTTTTACAATTTTTAGAATCGTCCTGCACTGTGCAAGGTGATCCTCACTACAATACCTTTGATAAACAAGCTCACGACTTCATGGGAACATGCACATATACCCTATCAAAATTATGTGACACCAACAGTAACCTGCCTTATTTCAATGTTGAAGCTGCAAATGAGCACAGATCAGGGAATGCCTATGTATCGTACATCAAACATGTCAACGTTATTGTTTACAATCACAGAATAACATTAGAGAAGGGACGTGTGGTAAAGGTAAGAGTTCGATATTTCCATACCTTCATGAATTATATTGAACGGTTTGTTTGTGGAAGAATCAGTTGATCAATGCTTGTGTGTCTCCAGGTCGATGGAGAAGTGGAGGTGCTGCCTGTGTCAGTTGCTTCTGGTGTTGATGTTGGCCTCAGTGGAAAGTACGTGGTTGTGAGCACCGATTTTGGATTGATAGTGAGGTTTGATGGGAGGCATCGAGCAGAGGTGACCCTTCGCAGTGTCTTCAAGGGGAAAGTGTGTGGAATGTGTGGAAACTATAACGACAACAGAACAGACGATTTCCTCAATCCAGATGGCATGATGGAGCCCGATTCTGTCAGCTTGGGAAACAGCTGGCAAACTCACAATGATACAAGGTACACTATATGGAAGTGTTCAGGTTGTTTCTGTTCGTGCCTAAAGCTGCAAGCTGTTAATGACCATAGTCATGCCATTCGCATGCAGACTTTATATAGCTTTAACCGTTTCTCATTAGTGATGCTGCTGTTTTTGCAGGTGTATTCCTGACATTGGCATCAAACCAAATTGTACTGATGATGAAAAGCACATCCTGGAAAGTAAATCTTACTGTGGAATAATCATGGATTCACGTGGTCCCTTCAAAGGATGCCACTCTGTTATAGACCCCAAGGATTATTTTGGTGACTGTGTGTACGACCTGTGTGCATTAGACCTGCAGACAGAGACTCTGTGCAGTAGTTTGCAGTCCTACGCAGATGCATGCCAGTCGAAGGGAGTGAGAGTGGAAACTTGGAGGAATGAGACTTTCTGCCGTAAGTGTTTTGATGCTATATTGCTTGATGTATAAATTGTGCTTAGTGGAGATATAAACACGAGGTACTTTCGAACCACTATGTAATAACCCTGACGAGAACCATGGGGCGTCCCGATTGATCACCCCATTGGACTTGTGGAATACCAGCTCCCTTGGTAATGGGCGGAGGCTCATGAAATGAAAATCGCTTATTGTCACGAGTAGGCTTCAATGAAGTTACTGTGAAAAGTACCTAGTCGCCACATTCCGGCACCTGTTCAGGGAGGCTGGTACGGGAATCAAACCGTGCTGCTGGCCTGCTTGGTCTGCTTTAAAAGCCAGCGATTTAGCTGAGTGAGCTAAACCAGCCTCATCTGCTGCTGCTCACAGAATCACCTCTTAAAAGCCTGCCCAGATTGGGACTGGCATGATTGGCAGTTCCGGTTGGGACCTATGTGTTGTCCGCTACGTTGTAGATTTTTCATTTGGCTGAAAATAAACTGCTGTTTTGATTCTGCCTCTCGAGTCTCCTGAGCTTTAATACACGGATTTTCATAAAACTGTTGGATGGCAGCGATTTAATGCAAAAATAATACAAGACCTTTTGAACTCTCTTTACAGCTTTGAAGTGTGCAGTGAATAGTCACTATCAGCAGTGTGGCTCAGCCTGTCCAGCTACTTGTGTCAATCCCAATGCTCCTTCCAGCTGCTCCCAGCCGTGTGTAGAAGGCTGTGTGTGTGACAGAGGTTACGTTTTCTACAATGACAGATGTGTGCCAAGCGGTCAGTGTGGCTGCTGGTCTGAGGACAAACACTACCCGGTGGGATCTGAATTCTGGACGGATGATACCTGTTCAACGAAGTGTCAATGTCCTTCTGCAGGTAGTAAATTAGTGTGCTGGAGTTCTGGCTGTGTTACGGATTCATTCTGCGGAGTTGAAAACGGAGTTCCTGGTTGCTACCCGCATGCATACGGCATCTGCAGAGTTCATATGACCCACATTACAATACGTTTGACAAAGCGACCCATCATTCATGGGGACGTGCACCTACACGATCGCCAAGCTGTGCACAATTCCTCGTCTCTTCCATACTTTAACGTCGAAGCGAAAAATGAAAATCGGGGCAACGCGAAAGTATCTTACGTTCAGAGAGTTCGAGTAACTGTTCACGGCCATACTGTCTGGATTGTAAAGAGGGAATCTCACCGTGTGTTGTTAGTGTCTTTTGCTAGGTTGCGTTTTCTAAATTCTGCATTTTCAACTGAATTTATTCCGAATCGTTCCTTATTGGGCAGCAGGGTAGCATGGTGGTTAGCATAATGCTTCACAGCTCCAGGGTCCCAGGTTTGATTCCCGGCTGGGTCACTGTCTGTGTGGAGTCTGCACGTCCTCCCCCTGTGTGCGTGGGCTTCCTCCGGGTGCTCCGGTTTCCTCCCACAGTCCAAAGATGTGCGGGTTAGGTGGATTGGCCGTGCTAAATTGCCCGTAGTGTCCTAATAAAAAAAAAAAGTAAGGTTAGGGGGGGGGGGGGGGTTGTTGGGTTATGGGTATAGGGTGGATACGTGGGTTTGAGTAGGGTGATCATGGCTCGGCACAACATTGAGGGCCGAAGGGCCTGTTCTGTGCTGTACTGTTCTATGTTCTATGTTTATTTCATTACAATAGTAGACGAATGATGAGGAATATATTGTGCAGTCTTGGCAGTGTTATAATGCTGAATATGATATCTTCCATTTGTATATAGAGTTAAAGACAGTGCTGTGAATCAGTATAATCAATCAGTTGCATCCATCAGATGCTAAGGATTGTGTTTACTCCATTCCTGCATTCAGATCGCTGTTCAGGTTTGTTGGGTTATTGTGTGAAAGGATGCCGGACTGTTTTAGAAAAGGTATTGTTCAATCTCCATTTTCCTCTTGTGTTCAGGTTGATGAAGTGTGGATGACATTACCCGTGACCCTAGTCAATGGTGCCGTGAGTGTGAGTAGGAGTGGAAGATACGTGGTCCTGGCGACAGATTTTGGGCTTGGTGTCTCCTATGACACTGATCATTCGGTAGAAGTGAAAGTGCCAAGCAGATATTTTAATCAGACTTGTGGCATGTGTGGCAACTACAATGGATTGAGAAAAGATGATTCCATGAAACCCGATGGAGAGCAAGCCAAAGATTCGAATGAGCTGGGAAATAGCTGGAAGGTGCCACCGGATGATCCAGGTTGTGACCCAGGCAACCCTGGGGAATGTGAGCCCGCTGACGAGAACCTCTACCAAAGCGATGATTTCTGTGGTCTGATCACCAGTCAACGAGGTCCATTTGTAAAATGCCACTCTGTAATAAATCCCATTGGTATCTTTGAAAGCTGTGTTGTCGAGCTGTGCCTGTTGGCAGGAAGTCAAGATGCTCTGTGCAATGCTCTCCAAATCTATGCAGACGCGTGTCAAAATGCAGGAGTGACTATTCCACCCTGGAGAAACTCCACTTTCTGCCGTATGTATTTGCCAGCTGCTGGTGTTTTGCTTGAATATTTCCTTATTGCACCTGAGAAAAGTCTCTGTTTTTGTGATATTGTGTGAGATGGTTCATTTTGTTACAGACTTGCGATTTCCTGTTCAAGTTACTTTAGTTCAATTAGTTCACGTGTTTGATTTTATATTTTCAATTCTTGTGATCCAAGTGAAATCCAAAAGTATGTGTGTGGCTTTTTCTCCGTGAGCTTTCCTTCTCGCTTGTCTTTGTAAACATTTTCTGGTCTCAGAAGCCTTGAAGCTTTTCTTGTACCTTCTTTGCTTTCAGATGTCAACTGTCAAGTCAATAGCCACTACAATGCATGTGCCAGTGCTTGTCCTGCCACATGCACGGATCGTTTTGCCCCAGAGAACTGCAGCAAGCCTTGTGTGGAGGACTGTGAGTGTAACATGGGGTCTGTTCTCAGTGGCAGCACCTGTGTGGCTGTGGAGAACTGTGGCTGCGTCTACAACAACAAATACTACGAAGTAAGTTTTCCCAGCAGTTGTAAGTGTTTTTGGTACCCTTTGCTTCTTGTACATGAGGAGTATGTAGTAATTTTGAAAATGACCCTTGCTCTTTGTCTGTCAGAAAGGGACAATGTTCTGGGAAGAGGGATGTCTAAAGCGTTGCCGATGCACTGGAAATGACCACATAGAGTGTGAAGCAGCGTCTTGTGGAGCAGAGGAAATTTGCAAAGTGCAGGATGGAAATTTGGGATGTTACCGAGCAGACACTGCAAAGTGCCACATTTACGGTGACCCGCACTATACCACATTTGACAGGAAACTGTACCACTTCCAGGGTGCCTGCAATTATACTGTGACTGAGACTTGTGGAAATACATCCGTGCAGTTTTCTGTGACAAGTAGGAACGAACGCAGAGGCAGCCCAACGTGGTCTGCTATTAATTCCATTGCTTTGCGACTTGATGACCTTCATGTTGCAGTGAGGAAACATAAGCTTGTTTATGTGAGTAACCTCTCTGATCGGTAGAGTTTTCTGACTTAATGTACTGTTGATTAGTGGTAGTCCCTGTCTTTGTTACTAATTTTGGTTATGTTTTGTTTAGGTGGATGGGTTGAGGGTTGAGCTCCCTGTGAATCCCCGTCCTTCAGTAAGGGTATCGATGGCAGGATCATTTGTTATGGTCCAGACAGACTTTGGTCTTCAGCTGAAGTTTAATGGCGATGCCGAACTGTTTGTCATGGTGGATGAGAGGTACAAAGGGCAGCTGTGTGGCTTGTGTGGTACCTATACTGATGACCAGCTCGATGACTTCTTGATGAGTGATGGAATTCTAGCCTTGGATTCCAATCAGTTTGGAAACAGCTGGAGCGTTAATGATGATGACTGGCTGTGAGTATTTCCTGCACCGTATTGTGAATTAAGGTAAATGCAATGCAACTGGGTAGAGTTCTGCAGAGATTGAGGAGCTATGACAGTAAGTAGAGTAGTTGGTTGATGTAAAAACGACTGATTTACTTGGCGGAAAGTCTGCAAATTCCTGTAAATGTCCACATGAACGGGTGCGTTTAGTTCTGTTCAATCTCTGTGATTTGCAGTGAAGACTTGAAATGGATCATCCAGTATTGGTACATATTACTTTGAAATATAACCAATGCGTAACAGAAGTACATCATGCCTTTAGTGGGAAAGATTTTGACAGCACCTGTATTATTTTCTTTGCCCTGTGCATTGATGTTGGAGGAGGAATGAAAATGAGAGATTTTCTAATTTAGGACAGAAATCATACATGACTTTCCTTGCACAGGTGTAATCAAACCGCTCCACCACCACACACCTGTGAGCCATCATCAAATGAAGAGGCCGAGGAATACTGCAAAATAATTTTGGCAAGCAATGGCCCTTTCAAAGATTGTCACTGGTTATCCCTCCTCAGTTGTACTTTGAAAGCTGTGTGTATGATCATTGTGCCACTGGAGGAGATTCTGTGTTGCTGTGCAGTGCTCTGGGGTCATATGCTTCAGCCTGTGAAGCAGCTGGTGTTGTTCTGGGAGACTGGATGGAACAGAGTGGCTGTGTTGAAAAAAGTAAGTTTGAAATCACGTATCTTTACTTGTTCTTTTCCATCATTTTGTTTCTTCTGAATAGTTATACCGAAAAGACACAATTTCCCTTCAAAGCACACGCCTATTATTAATAATCAGCTTTGTCTGCGTTTAGTTGACTTAAGTGAGTTGATTGTGTTTCTCAAGGAACTTCCTTGTGATGGTTTTAACTGGTTTAATTTCTGGGTAATTCTGCATGCATTAAAAATTTTGTGTATTAAACACACAGGTTGTACATGGGACTGTAATTTTGATGTTGACCTGTGCAATTGGACACAATCCAAGACAGACAATTTTGATTGGAAACGCATCAGTGGATCAAACACCATCAAGCCACACCGGGCCGTCTTATGACCACACCACTGCAGGTAGGTGATGTGAGATCCTTACCTTACCACGAGGTGTTGACTGAGCATATGGTTTGTTTCTAACCAGTGAGCATAATTGTGTGTCCAGGTGGTTACTACATCTACCTCGAAGGCAATGAAGGCAGTGAAGGAGACAGAGCACAACTGGTCAGTGCTCCATGCAAAAAGATAGGAGCTCAGTGCTTGCGATTCTGGTACCACATGTATGGAGTAGCTCACAGCATGGCTTTGAAAGTTTACCAGGTTGAAGGTGGGATACCAGTGCTAATGTGGCTGGAGACAGGAAATAAAGGAAACAGATGGATTGCAGGAGAAGTGGGCCTACAGCTCTCGGGAAATTCGCAGGTAAATTATGTGGATAATATTTGTGTAATTGTTTTTGCATTTTTGTTTTGTGATAAACTCGGGGCAACATGCGCCCTTTACTCAGAAATCACATTGCAATTTTGTTTCTTGTGCTCACATTTAACTTGCTGATTATAAATCAGAATACATAGCTTTGGTTGCTTAAACAAAATAGAGAATTGGTGTATTCATACTATTTACCAGTGTAACTGGAAGGAAATAGTGAAATTGTATTGTTTGACTTGCCGTTGCCATCTTTTGCTTGCTGCTATTGTGATGCTTTCTCTTCCAGATCCTCATTGAAGCAGTCCGGGGCAATGACTATCGCAGTGATGTTGCTGTGGATGACATCTCCTTCCATACTGGATGCTGTGGAGGTTTGCTCATTTTCTGATGTATATTATGATTTGCTGACTTTGTGACTAAAACATTGACGAAGACGAGACCATAAGCAATTGGAGCAGGAGCAGACCATGGTTGCAAGTCTCCCAAAAGGGAACAAAGCCCGCTAGCGAGTGCGTTTAGCCGCCTGTTTCCCGGCACTCGCAGTGCTGAGTAACACATGGCTATTCATCGTCTCGGCCCATGAAAGACTCCCAGCCTTCCCTCTCCAGCCTGAACACAATTTGGGAGAGTCCCCGGCCATGCTCCCCCCCCGCCCCAATATCCCGGCCCAATGGCTCGTGCACAGAAAATACCACATGTTATTGTCACCTGGGTACCGTTGCAGGTGGCACCAAGTGACACTGCTAGGGTGCCAGGCTGCAGCCCTCAGGGTGTCTGGATTGCGATGCCAGGGTGCCCATGTGGCACCAGCAGTGCCAGGGTACCACCCTGCCCAAACATCATGCAGCTGGGGACCTCCCATCCCTTCGAGAACCCCACCAGTGCCATTCCATCTGGTCGACGTCTGTTTATCTCGGCCTGAGTATTCTCAACGTTGGATATCCACAAGCTTCTGGAATTGAGAATTCTGAAGATTCACAACTCCTGGAGTAAAGTAATTTCTCCTCATCTCAATCTTAAATGATCACTGCCTTCCCCCTGAGATTGAGCCCTGAGTTTGAGGTTGTTTGAGTTTGAGAACCTCTCTGTGTCCAGCACTGGTTTTAGGTTTTTGTGTTTGCTGTATCTCTTTCCGTAATGTGTGGTCCTCTCTTGTTTTCCACATTGAACTAGTCTGGAAAGTTGACTTGAGTTGTTTCTAACATGGATTATTTGAGCTTTTACCATTTTTTGTTTGTAGATATGTGTGGACACAACAGCCACAACGAGCACTCCAACTACAGCCAATCACCGTGACTCCTGAAACTGGTAAATGAAAGCAGGCGACATATAAAGTGGGACATGGATTGTGCTATTCTTAATTCAATCTCATTTACTTTGAGTTGCTGGTTAGAGTCTACTACTTTTTCCACCAATCGTGTGGGCAAGATCTTCCGTCTGTTCACGATGGCGGTATCTTCCGGTCCTGTCGACGCCCCACCTCTACCGCGGGCTTCCCGGCGTAGTCGGGTGAATTCAATGGGAAATCTTGGGGTGGGACGGTGGCACAGCGGCTAGCACTGCAGCCTCACAATGCCAAGGACCCGGGTTCAATTCCAGCCTCGGGTGACTCTCTATGTGGAGTTTTCACATTCTCCTTGTGTCTGCCAAGGAACATGTCGCCGCGGGGAGACCAGAAATTCTCTCCCTATATTTCTATAAATCATTTAATCAGTCTCCTTTAATTGAGTCCAAATATTACTGAAGCTATTTCATTTTTCTTAAAGGACTGATAACTTTGAATAGAAATAAGTTTGATAATTTTTCAATGTGGGCAAATTATTGGGTAGGTGTACTTCAAGCATCATGCAAACACCAAGATATGGAAGCCAGGCAGGTGGTTGTGTTGATTTCCCGTGTGCTTTCTGATCCGCTGTTAGAATGGTACGTGTAATGATACAGACAACGGGTAGAATCTTGTTGAGTCGCCGGGGTTGCCTCTTCTTGGGAAGATTGTTGAACCACAAGGCAGTCAGGCAGTGGTTGGACCAGTGATGGGACTTTCCCTGGGATCGAGACTCCAGTGGTGGGTGTTTCGCCGCTCATGGCCGGAAGCTCTTGTGCTCAGCAGCACCAATGTGGAGGCCGTGGTTGCTGCTACAGTGATAAGCACTAGACTGTCAGCATCACGGTACGGCCCAGGCCACAGGTATATAATATGCGCAGTAGGAGGTGGTAGTTTCATCAGGTCGGGAACGAGGAGGATGGATGTCGGGGTGTCAGCAGTAAGGGCAGGGGCTTGTTCCTTCTCGCTGACCAACTGGCCTCACAGTTTGAAAAAAAATATTTTTATTAGGGTATTTGTAGTTTTTATAATGATAATAACAATATCGGCAACGTAAACATGGTACAATAAACATTTCCATCCCCATCACATTTTTCACACCCCCACCAGGCAAGCAATAATCTAGCCCCACCCTCATGGAAATCTGCTTCTGCTGACATTTTAATTATCCGAAGTTCAACGAACGGTGTCAATTCCGGGCGAACCCTAACATTGACCCTCTTCGGACAAATTTTATTTTCTCGAGACTGAGAAACCCAGTCATGTCACTAACTCAGGTCTCCAATTTTGGGGGTTCTGAGTCCCTCCACATTAGTAGGATCTGTCTCCGGGCTACCAGGGAGGCAAAGGCTAAGATGTCAGCCTCTTTCACTCCCTGAACTCCCGTGTCTTCCAACACTCCAAAAATCGCCACCTCGGCTCAGCACCACCCGTGCTTTCAGTACCGTGCACATAGCCGCAGCAAACCCCTGCCAAAACCCTCTAAGCTTCGGTTATGCCCAAAACATGTGGACATGATTTGCTGGACTTCCCGCGCACCTCACACACCTGTCCTCTACCCCGAAAAACTTACTCATCCGGGCCACCGTCATGTGTGCCCAGTGGACTACCTTGAACTGTATCAGGCTAAGCCTGGCACATGATGAGGATGTGTTCACCCTGCTTAAGTCATCCGCACACAGACCCGTCTCTATCTCTCCCCCGAGCTCGTCTTCCCACTTGCCCTTTAGGTCCTTTATTGGGGTTTCCTCCGACTCCATAAGTTCTTGGTAGATATCTGATACCTTCCCCTCTCCCACCCATGTACTGGAAACTACCATGTCCTGTATCCCGCCCCCCCCTCCCCCCGTGGTGGCAGGAGTGGGAAGGTCGGAACCTGCCTTCTCAAAAAATCTGGTACCTGCAGATATGTAAACCCATTCCCTGCTGGCAATTCAAATTGATCCTTCAAAGCTTTCGGGCTGGGGAAGCTCCCGTCTATAAATAGATCTCCCATTCTCCCAATTGCTGCTCTCTGCCATCTCCGTAACCCACCATCCAGTCTGCCCAGTACAAACCGATGGTTATTGTAGATCGGGGGTCCAAACCGATGCTCCCTCCACTCTCTTCCATTCTACCACTGCCCCCAGATTGTCAGAGACGCCACTACGACCGGACTTGAGGAGTATTGGGCCGGCAAGAGATGCCCGTTATCAGTGCGCCCAAACTTGTATTTTTACACGATGCCGGCCTCCACCTGCCCCGACAACCGACACCGCCCCCCCCCCCCCCCCCCCCCCCCCCCAACCACCTGCTCCCCAATCATGGCTATTTTGGCCACCCAGTAGTAGTTACAAAAGTCGGCAGCACCAACTCTCCTCCTCCCCCGGCCCTCCCGTTCCCGACTACGCTCCAACAGTACTTTCTTCACTCGCGGGTTTTGCCCGTCCACACAAAGCCCAAAACCTTATTCACTTGTTTAAAAAAAAGCCCTCGGGATGAAGATGGGGAGGAACTGAAAAACAAACAGGAATCTGGGGAGGACCATCATTTTCACTGTCGGTGCCTGGTTGAGCAACTGTGCCCAGTCAATGAAGCCCTCACCAAACTCAAACTTTCCTCGCACCTTCCACAGGTAATTCTACTCCACCCGACCAAAAGCCTTCTCCGCATCCATTGCGACCACCATCTCCATCTCCCCTCCCTCTGAGGGCATCATAATAACATTTAAGAGCCTTCTAACATTGGCCGTGAGTTGCCTGCCTTTTACAAATCCCGTCTGGTCTCCCCCTATCACCCCGGGACATAATTCTCTATCCTTGTGGCCAATGTCTTAGCCAGCCATTTGGCATCCACATTCAGTAGGGAGATTGTCCGAAATGACCCGCATTGCTCCGGATCCTTCTCCCGTTTCAGAATCAATGAGATCGAGGCCTGCTACATTGTTGGGGGGAGGATTCCCTTCTCTCTTGCTTCAGTAAATGCCCTCACCAGCAGTGGGCTCAAATATCTCCGTAAACATCTTATAGAATTCCGCCGGGTTGCGATCCGGCCGCAGGCCTTGCCTGACTGCATGGCCTCCAACCCCTCCATCATTTCCCCAATTTCAATTGGGGCTCCCAGCCCTTCCACCAGTTCCTCGTCCACCCTTGGGAACCTCAACTGACCCAAGAATTGCCTCATCCCCTCCAACCCAGCCGGGGGTTCCGGCTCGTATAATTTACTGCAAAAGTCCTTAAACACCTCATTCACTCCCACAGGGTCCAGGACCATGTTCCCAACTCTCTCCTTTATTCTCCCTATTTCCCTGGCTGCCTCCCTTTTTCTGAGCAGGTGCGCTAACATTGTACTTGCTTTTTCCCCACACTCATAGACCTGTCCCCTTCCTTCCTCAGTTGTTTCACCGCCTTCCCTGAAGACAACAGCCCTAACTCCACCTGTAACCTCCGCCGCTCCCTCAGTAGCCCCGCGTCTGGGGCTTCCGAATATCTCCTGTCCACCTGAAGTATCTCCCCAACTAACCTACCCTCTCAGCTCATTCCACCTTTTCTCTATGGGCCTGTATTGAGATTAATTCCCCTCTGACCACTGCCTTCAAAGCTTCCCACACCGTTGCTGCAGAGACCTCCCCCGTATCATTTATTTCCGGGTAGTTCTGAATGGTCTTGTTCACTTGCCCACAGACCGTTTCATTTACTAATAATCCCACATCCAGACTCCATAGCTGGCGTTGCCTCTCTCTCCATACTAATCCGTAGATCCACCCAATGTCGGGTATGATCCGATACTGCAATTGCCGAGTACTCGGTATCTGCCACACCCGGTAGTAGAGCCCTGCTCAGAACAAAAAGTCGATCCAAGAGTATACATTGTGGACATGGGAGGAAAAAGAAAACTCTTTAGCTCTTGGCCGTCCAAACCTCCATGCGTCTGCTTCCCGCATCTGCTACATAAACCCCCTCAACTGCTTTGCCGCAGCTGGCATCGTCCCTTTCCTGGATTTTGACCGGTCCAATTCTGGATCAATGACTGTGTTGAAATCTTCCCCCATGATCTGATTGTGTGACTCTCGGTCTGAGATCTTACCTAACTGCTGCCTCATAAATTCCACATCATCCCAGTTTGGAGCATATACGTTCAAGAGTATCACCCGCATCCCCTCCAGCTTACCACTCACCATTATGTACCTACCCCACCGTGTCTGACACAGTTCTCCCTGCCTCAAATGCCATCCGTTTTTTAAACAGGCTCACAACCCCCCCTTGTCTGTCTCTTGTAAAATTGCCACGTCCGCCTTCAGTCCTCTCAGAAGCGCAAACACCTGAGCCCTCTTGACTGGCCTATTTAGCCCCGTAACGTTCCAAGTAATCAGCTTGTTCAGGCACCCAGTTCCCAATGAATCAAAGTTAACTTTAGAATCAGAAACCACCCCTTATTATACATAACACTGCTTATTCAAAACAGCGTAAAAGTGATTTTCACCAAATCGCCAAATCTCCCCCAAGTTTCAATGTCTTTAGTTCACATCTAGTCTTTGTCCTTGATGAAAGCCAATGCATCGTCTGGTGTTTCAAAGTAAAATTCCGGGTCCTCAAACGTGAGCCAAAGACAGTCCGGATACAGCATCTCGAACTTGGCCCCCTTCTTAAAGAGAGCCGATTTTGCCCGATTAAATCCGGCTCGCCTATTGGCCAAATCCAGGTCTTGATATATGCGCAACTCACAAATCTCCCACCTGCTGCTCCGTTCTTTCTTGGCCCATCGCAGAATATGTTCTTTGTCCAGGAACCGGTGCATTCGTACCACCATCGCCCTCTGTGGCTCATTCGCTCTGGGCTTCTTAGCAAGGGCTCTATACGCTCTATCCACTTCCAGGGGCCGTGGAAATACCCCAGCTCCCATCAATGTTTCCAACATGCTTGCCACATAAGCCCTCGCATCCGATCCCCTACTGCCCTGAGGCGGCTGACGATTCTCAAGTTCTGTCTCCTGGACCTGTTCTCCAAGTCCTCCAGCTTCTCCTGGATTCTTTCTGGCGGCCATTCATCATCTCCACCTTGGC
This sequence comes from Scyliorhinus canicula, assembly GCF_902713615.1. Classification (NCBI taxonomy): domain Eukaryota; kingdom Metazoa; phylum Chordata; class Chondrichthyes; order Carcharhiniformes; family Scyliorhinidae; genus Scyliorhinus; species Scyliorhinus canicula. The sequence continues at coordinate 155,794,497 of NC_052158.1, read as the reverse complement.
CTCCAGCACGGTTATATACTCCTTGTGCTCGGACAGCCTTTTCTCCACCTCCTGAATCGCATGCCCGTGGGTTTCCTGACCCTGCACCACCTGATCAATCGATGCCTTAATCATGTCCAGCGTGTCTTTCTTAAGCTTAGCGAAACATTCTTCGAAAAACTTCTCCAGTTGTTCCGTCGACCACTGTACCGTCTCCCCGCGTGCCAGCTTCTCTGCCATGTTTTCCCACGTTGCCGGCTATACCCGCGTCTTTCTTGATAAACTTTGTCTTCTTACACGGCCACTTCTAGTCCATCTCTCCACACACTAGTGGGGGATTTCTCCTCACCGTCTCACTCTCCACCAATTTATACAATAAAATTTGAAAAAAATGGGTGAAGAGGTCAAAAATTCCGTCACAAGGGGGAGCTGTCAAATGTCTGACCTACTCCTCCATGGCCGCCACCGGAGGTCCCTAGCCACACAGTTTGAATGGGTTATTGAATTGTTCTGATGTTGTGGAAGATTAAGTGTGGTATGAATATGTTTGGATGTCTCGTATGATTTTGCTGCTGGACTGTGGTCCTGTGAGTATCACTTGTTCTTCTGCTTAGTGACCTCTTCAGCTGTCAAGCAAGTTTCATACATTTTGCAGACAGCAGACCTGTTTGATGGCACAACTTGAAGGAGCATCAGGAGAATTCCAACCATTCAGGATTGTGTGCTTGCGATAGATGGGGAAACAGTAATGACAGGAGTGTCCATTATTGGCAGGATGGAAAGAAATGGATGGAATTGTGTGATTTAATGATCTGACAGAGTCACAACAATACCTTGTTGTAAAAGATAGCAGTCACACTGTAATCAGCATGTGGAAAAAGAAAAGAGCGGGAGAGTCTAAAATAATCCAATTTGACCTTAGATGTACCACAAATTGATATTTGTTTTACAATTTTTAGAATCGTCCTGCACTGTGCAAGGTGATCCTCACTACAATACCTTTGATAAACAAGCTCACGACTTCATGGGAACATGCACATATACCCTATCAAAATTATGTGACACCAACAGTAACCTGCCTTATTTCAATGTTGAAGCTGCAAATGAGCACAGATCAGGGAATGCCTATGTATCGTACATCAAACATGTCAACGTTATTGTTTACAATCACAGAATAACATTAGAGAAGGGACGTGTGGTAAAGGTAAGAGTTCGATATTTCCATACCTTCATGAATTATATTGAACGGTTTGTTTGTGGAAGAATCAGTTGATCAATGCTTGTGTGTCTCCAGGTCGATGGAGAATTGGAGGTGCTGCCTGTGTCAGTTGCTTCTGGTGTTGATGTTGGCCTCAGTGGAAAGTACGTGGTTGTGAGCACCGATTTTGGATTGATAGTGAGGTTTGATGGGAGGCATCGAGCAGAGGTGACCCTTCGCAGTGTCTTCAAGGGGAAAGTGTGTGGAATGTGTGGAAACTATAACGACGACAGAACAGACGATTTCCTCAATCCAGATGGCGCGATGGAGCCCGATTCTGTCAGCTTGGGAAACAGCTGGCAAACTCACAATGATACAAGGTACACTATATGGAAGTGTTCAGGTTGTTTCTGTTAGTTCCTAAAGCTGCAAGCTGTTAATGACCATAGTCATGCCATTCGCATGCAGACTTTATATAGCTTTAACCGTTTCTCATTAGTGATGCTGCTGTTTTTGCAGGTGTATTCCTGACATTGGCATCAAACCAAATTGTACTGATGATGAAAAGCACATCCTGGAAAGTAAATCTTACTGTGGAATAATCATGGATTCACGTGGTCCTTTCAAAGGATGCCACTCTGTTATAGACGCCAAGGATTATTTTGGTGACTGTGTGTACGACCTGTGTGCATTAGACCTGCAGACGGAGACTCTGTGCAGTAGTTTGCAGTCCTACGCAGATGCATGCCAGTCGAAGGGAGTGAGAGTGGAAACTTGGAGGAATGAGACTTTCTGCCGTAAGTGTTTTGATGCTATATTGCTTGATGTATAAATTGTGCTTAGTGGAGATATAAACACGAGGTACTTTCGAACCACTATGCAATAACCCTTACGAGAACCATAGGGCGTCCTGATTGATCACCCCATTGGACTTGTGGAATACAAGCTCCCTTGGTAATGGGCGGAGGCTCAGCTGCTGCTGCTCACAGAATCACCTCTTAAACCCCTGCCCAGATTGGGACTGGCATGATTGGCAGTTCCGGTTGGGACCTATGTGTTGTACACCACGTTGTAGATTTTCATTTGGCTGAAAATAAACTGTTGGATGGCAGCGATTTATTACAAAAATAATACAAGACCTTTTGAACTCTCTTTACAGCTTTGAAGTGTGCAGTGAATAGTCACTATCAGCAGTGTGGCTCAGCCTGTCCAGCTACTTGTGTCAATCCCAATGCTCCTTCCAGCTGCTCCCAGCCATGTGTAGAAGGCTGTGTGTGTGACAGAGGTTACGTTTTCTACAATGACAGATGTGTGCCAAGCGGTCAGTGTGGCTGCTGGTCTGAGGACAAACACTACCCGGTGGGATCTGAATTCTGGACGGATGATACCTGTTCAACGAAGTGTCAATGTCCTTCTGCAGGTAGTAAATTAGTGTGCTGGAGTTCTGGCTGTGTTACGGATTCATTCTGCGGAGTTGAAAACGGAGTTCCTGGTTGCTACCCGCATGCATATGGCATCTGCAGAGTTCATAATGACCCACATTACAATACGTTTGACAAAGCGACCCATCATTTCATGGGAACGTGCACCTACACGATCGCCAAGCTGTGCACAAATTCCTCGTCTCTTCCATACTTTAACGTCGAAGCGAAAAATGAAAATCGGGGCAACGCGAAAGTATCTTACGTTCAGAGAGTTCGAGTAACTGTTCACGGCCATACTGTCTGGATTGTAAAGAGGGAATCTCACCGTGTGTTGGTTAGTGTCTTTTTGCTAAGTTGCGTTTTCTAAAATTCTGCATTTTCAACTGAATTTATTCCGAATCGTTCCTTAATTGGAACGTTTATTTCATTACAATAGGAGGCGAATGATGAGGAATATATTGTGCAGTCTTGGCAGTGTTATAATGCTGAATATGATATCTTCCATTTGTATATAGAGTTAAAGACAGTGCTGTGAATCAGTGTAAAATGTGCATCAATCAGATGCTAAGGAAGGTGCTTACTCCATTCCTGCAGTCAGATCACTGTTCAGGTTTGTTGGGTTATTGTGTGAAAGGATGCCGGACTGTTTTAGAAAAGGTATTGTTCAATCTCCATTTTCCTCTTGTGTTCAGGTTGATGAAGTGTGGATGACATTACCCGTGACCCTAGTCAATGGTGCCGTGAGCGTGAGTAGGAGTGGAAGATACGTGGTCCTGGCGACAGATTTTGGGCTTGGTGTCTCCTATGACACTGATCATTCGGTGGAAGTGAAAGTGCCAAGCAGATATTTTAATCAGACTTGTGGCATGTGCGGCAACTATAATGGATTGAGAAAAGATGATTCCATGAAACCCGATGGAGAGCAAGCCAAAGATTCGAATGAGCTGGGAAATAGCTGGAAGGTGCCACCGGATGATCCAGGTTGTGACCCAGGCAACCCTGGGGAATGTGAGCCCGCTGACGAGAACCTCTACCAAAGCGATGGTTTCTGTGGTCTGATCACCAGTCAACGAGGTCCATTTGTAAAATGCCACTCTGTAATAAATCCCATTGGTATCTTTGAAAGCTGTGTTGTCGAGCTGTGCCTGTTGGCAGGAAGTCAAGATGCTCTGTGCAATGCTCTCCAAATCTATGCAGACGCGTGTCAAAATGCAGGAGTGACTATTCCACCCTGGAGAAACTCCACTTTCTGTCGTATGTATTTGCCAGCTGCTGGTGTTTTCGCTTGAATATTTCCTTATTGCACCTGAGAAAAGTCTCTGTTTTTGTGATATTGTGTGAGATGGTTCATTTTGTTACAGACTTGCGATTTCCTGTTCAAGTTACTTTAGTTCAATTTGTTCACGTGTTTGATTTTATATTTTTAATTCTTGTGATCCAAGTGAAATCCAAAGTATGTGTGTGGCTTTTTCTCCATGAGTCTTCCTTCTCGGTTGACTGTATAATTGTGAACATTTTCTGGTCTCAGAAGCCTTGAAGCTTTTCTTGTACCTTCTTTGCTTTCAGATGTCAACTGTCAAGTCAATAGCCACTACATGCATGTGCCAGTGCTTGTCCTGCCACATGCACGGATCGTTTTGCCCCAGAGAACTGCAGCAAGCCTTGTGTGGAGGACTGTGAGTGTAACATGGGGTCTGTTCTCAGTGGCAGCACCTGTGTGGCTGTGGAGAACTGTGGCTGCGTCTACAACAACAAATACTATGAAGTAAGTTTTCCCAGCAGTTGTAAGTGTTTTTGGTACCCTTTGCTTCTTGTACATGAGGAGTATGTAGTAATTTTGAAAATAACCCTTGCTCTTTGTCTGCCAGAAACGGACAATGTTCTGGGAAGAGGGATGTCTAAAGCGTTGCCGATGCTCTGGAAATGACCACATAGAGTGTGAAGCAGCGTCTTGTGGAGCAGAGGAAATTTGCAAAGTGCAGGATGGAAATTTGGGATGTTACCGAGCAGACACTGCAAAGTGCCACATTTACGGTGACCCGCACTATACCACATTTGACAGGAAACTGTACCACTTCCAGGGTGCCTGCAATTATACTGTGACTGAGACTTGTGGAAATACGTCCGTGCAGTTTTCTGTGACAAGTAGGAACGAACACAGAGGCAGCCCAACATGGTCTGCTATTAATTCCATTGCTTTGCGACTTGATGACCTTCATGTTGCAGTGAGGAAACATAAGCTTGTTTATGTGAGTAACCTCTCTGATCGGTAGAGTTTTCTGACTTAATGTACTGTTGATTAGTGGTAGTCCCTGTCTTTGTTGTTACTAATTTTGGTTATGTTTTGTTTAGGTGGATGGGGTGAGGGTTGAGCTCCCTGTGAATCCCCATCCTTCAGTAAGGCTATCGATGGCAGGATCATTTGTTAAGATCCAGACAGACTTTGGTCTTCAGCTGAAGTTTAATGGCGATACCGAACTGTTTGTCATGGTGGATGAGAGGTACAAAGGGCAGCTGTGTGGCTTGTGTGGTACCTATACTGATGACCAGCTCGATGACTTCTTGATGAGTGATGGAATTCTAGCCTTGGATTCCAATCAGTTTGGAAACAGCTGGAGAGTTACTGATGATGACTGGCTGTGAGTATTTCCTGCACCGTATTGTGAATTAAGGAAATGCAATGCAACTGGCAAGAGTTCTGCAGAGATTGAGGAGCTATGACAGTAAGTAGAGTAGTTGGTTGATGTAAAAACGACTGATTTACTTGGCGGAAAGTCTGCAAATTCCTGTAAATGTCCACATGAACGGGTGCGTTTAGTTCTGTTCAATCTCTGTGGTTTGCAGTGAAGACTTGAAATGGATCATCCAGTATTGGTACATATTACTTTGAAATATGACTAATGCGTAACAGAAGTACATCATGTCTTTAGTGGGAAAGATTTTGACAGCACCTGTATTATTTTCTTTGTCTGTGCATTGATGTTGGAGGAGGAATTAAAATGAGAGATTTTCTAATTTAGGACAGAAATCATACATGACTTTCCTTGCACAGGTGTAATCAAACCGCTCCACCACCACACACCTGTGAGCCATCATCAAATGAAGAGGCCGAGGAATACTGCAAAATAATTTTGGCAAGCAATGGCCCTTTCAAAGATTGTCACTGGTTTATCCCTCCTCAGTTGTACTTTGAAAGCTGTGTGTATGATCATTGTGCCACTGGAGGAGATTCTGTGTTGCTGTGCAGTGCTCTGGGGTCATATGCTTCAGCCTGTGAAGCAGCTGGTGTTGTTCTGGGAGACTGGATGGAACAGAGTGGCTGTGTTGAAAAAAGTAAGTTTGAAATCACGTATCTTTACTTGTTCTTTTCCATCATTTTGTTTCTCAATCCTTCTGAATAGTTGTACCGAAAAGACACAATTTCCCTTCAAAGCACACGCCTATTATTAATAATCAGCTTTGTCTGCGTTTAGTTGACTTAAGTGAGTTGATTGTGTTTCTCACGGAACTTCCTTGTGATGGTTTTAACTGGTTTAATTTCTGGGTAATTCTGCATGCATTAAAAATTTTGTGTATTAAACACGCAGGTTGTACATGGGACTGTAATTTTGATGTTGACCTGTGCAATTGGACACAATCCAAGACAGACAATTTTGATTGGAAACGCATCAGTGGATCAACACCATCAAGCCACACCGGGCCGTCTTATGACCACACCACTGCAGGTAGGTGATATGAGATCCTTACCTTACCACGAGGTGTTGACTGAGCAGATGATTTGTTTCTAACCAGTGAGCATAATTGTGTGTCCAGGTGGTTACTACATCTACCTCGAAGGCAATGAAGGCAGTGAAGGAGACAGAGCACAACTGGCCAGTGCTCCATGCAAAAAGACAGGCGCTCAGTGCTTGCGATTCTGGTACCACATGTATGGAGTAGCTCACAGCATGGCTTTGAAAGTTTACCAGGTTGAAGGTGGGATACCAGTGCTAATGTGGCTGGAGACAGGAAATAAAGGAAACAGATGGATTGCAGGAGAAGTGGGCCTACACCTCTCGGGAAATTCGCAGGTAAATTATGTGGATAATATTTGTGTCATTGTTTTTGCATTTTTGTTTTGTGATAAACTCGGGGCAACATGCGCCCTTTACTCAGAAATCACATTGCAATTTTGTTTCTTGTGCTCACATTTAACTTGCTGATTATAAATCAGAATACATAGCTTTGGTTGCTTAAACAAAATAGAGAATTGATGTATTCATGCTATTTTCCAGTGTAACTGGAAGGAAGATAGTGAAATTGTATTGTTTGACTTGCCGCTGCCATCTTTTGCTTGCTGCTATTGTGATGCTTTCTCTTCCAGATCCTCATTGAAGCAGTCCGGGGCAATGACTATCGCAGTGATGTTGCTGTGGACGACATCTCCTTCCATATTGGATGCTGTGGAGGTTTGACTCATTTTCTGATGTATATTGTGATTTGCTGACTTTGTGACTAAAACATTGATGAAGACGAGACCATAAGCAATTGGAGCAGGAGCAGACCATGGTTGCGAGTCTCCCAAAAGGGAACAAAGCCCGCTAGCGAGTGCGTTTAGCCGCCTGTTTCCCGGCACTCGCAGTGCTGAGTAACACATGGCTATTCATCGTCTCGGCCCATGAAAGACTCCCAGCCTTCCCTCTCAGCCTGAACACAATTTGGGAGAGTCCCCGGCCACGCTCCCCCCCCCCGCCCCAATATCCGGGCCCAATGGCGCGTGCACAAAAATTACCACATGTTATTGTCACCTGGGCACCTTTGCAGGTGGCACCAAGTGGCACTGCTAGGGTGCCAGGCTGCAGCCCTCAGGGTGTCTGGATTGCGATGCCAGGGTGCCCATGTGGCACCAGCAGTGCCAGGGTACCACCCTGCCCAAACATCATGCAGCTGGGGACCTCCCATCCCTTCGAGAACCCCACCAGTGCCATTCCATCTGGTCGCCGTCTGTTTATCTCGGCCTGAAGTATTCTCAACGATGGATAATCCACAAGCTTCTGGAATTGAGAATTCTGAAGATTCACAACTCCTGGAATAAAGTAATTTCTCCTCATCTCAATCTTAAATGATCACTGCCTTCCCCCTGAGATTGAGCCCTGAGTTTGAGGTTGTTTGAGTTTGAGAACCTCTCTGTGTCCAGCACTGGTTTTAGTTTTTGTGTTTGCTGTATCTCTTTCCGTAATGTGTGGTCCTCTCTTGTTTTCCACATTGAACTAGTCTGGAAAGTTGACTTGAGTTGTTTCTAACATGGATTATTTGAGCTTTTACCATTTTTTGTTTGTAGATATGTGTGACACAACAGCCACAACGAGCACTCCAACTACAGCCATCACCGTGACTCCTGAAACTGGTAAATGAAAGCAGGCGACATATAAAGTGGGACATGGATTGTGCTATTCTTAATTCAATCTCATTTACTTTGAGTTGCTGGTTAGAGTCTACTACTTTTTCCACCAATCGTGTGGGCAAGATCTTCCGCCTGTTCACGATGGTGGTATCTTCCGGTCCTGTCGACGCCCCACCTCTACCGCGGGCTTCCCGGCGTAGTCGGGTGAATTCAATGGGAAATCACGGGGTGGGACGGTGGCACAGCGGCTAGCACTGCAGCCTCACAATGCCAAGGACCCGGGTTCAATTCCAGCCTCGGGTGACTCTCTATGTGGCGTTTTCACATTCTCCTTGTGTCTGCCAAGGAACATGTCGCCGCGGGGAGACCAGAAATTCTCTCCCTATATTTCTATAAATCATTTAATCAGTCTCCTTTAATTGAGTCCAAATATTATTGAAGCTATTTCATTTTTCTTAAAGGACTGATAACTTTGAATAGAAATAAGTTTGATAATTTTTCAATGTGGGCAAATTATTGGGTAGGTGTACTTCAAGCATCATGCAAACACCAAGATATGGAAGCCAGGCAGGTGGTTGTGTTGATTTCTCATGTGCTTTCTGATCCGCTGTTAGAATGGTACGTGTAATGATACAGACAACGGGTAGAATCTTGTTGAGTCGCCGGGGGTGCCTCTTCTTGGGAAGATCTGTTGAACCACAAGGCAGTTAGGCAGTGGTTGGACCAGTGATGGGACTTTCACTGGGATCGAGACTCCAGTGGTGGGTGTTTCGCCGCTCATGGCCGGAAGCTCTTGTGCTCAGCAGCACCAATGTGGAGGCCGTGGTTGCTGCTACAGTGATAAGCACTAGACTGTCAGCATCACGGTACGGCCCAGGCCACAGGTATATAATATGCGCAGTAGGAGGTGGTAGTTTCATCAAGTCGGGAACGAGGAGGATGGATGTCGGGGTGTCAGCAGTAAGGGCAGGGGCTTGTTCCTTCTCGCTGACCAACTGGCCTCACAGTTTGAAAAAAAATATTTTTATTAGGGTATTTGTAGTTTTTATAATGATAATAACAACATCGGCAACGTAAACATGGTACAATAAACATTTCCATCCCCATCACATTTTTCACACCCCCACCAGGCAAGCAATAATCTAGCCCCCACCCTCATGGAAATCTGCTTCTGCTGACATTTTAATTATCCGAAGTTCAACGAACGGGTGTCAATTCCGGGCGAACCCTAACATTGACCCTCTTCGGACAAATTTTATTTTCTCGAGACTGAGAAACCCAGTCATGTCACTAACTCAGGTCTCCAATTTTGGGGGTTCTGAGTCCCTCCACATTAGTAGGATCTGTCTCCGGGCTACCAGGGAGGCAAAGGCTAAGATGTCAGCCTCTTTCACCCCCTGAACTCCCGTGTCTTCCAACACTCCAAAAATCGCCACCTCGACTCAGCACCACCCGTGCTTTCAGTACCGTGCACATAGCCGCAGCAAACCCCTGCCAAAACCCTCTAAGCTTCGGGTATGCCCAAAACATGTGGACATGATTTGCTGGACTTCCCGCGCACCTCACACACCTGTCCTCTACCCCGAAAAACTTACTCATCCGGGCCACCGTCATGTGTGCCCAGTGGACTACCTTGAACTGTATCAGGCTAAGCCTGGCACATGATGAGGATGTGTTCACCCTGCTTAAGTCATCCGCACACAGACCCGTCTCTATCTCTCCCCCGAGCTCGTCTTCCCACTTGCCCTTTAGGTCCTTTATTGGGGTTTCCTCCGACTCCATAAGTTCTTGGTAGATATCTGATACCTTCCCCTCTCCCACCCATGTACTGGAAACTACCATGTCCTGTATCCCGCCCCCCCCTCCCCCCGTGGTGGCAGGAGTGGGAAGGTCGGAACCTGCCTTCTCAAAAAATCTGGTACCTGCAGATATGTAAACCCATTCCCTGCTGGCAATTCAAATTGATCCTTCAAAGCTTTCGGGCTGGGGAAGCTCCCGTCTATAAATAGATCTCCCATTCTCCCAATTGCTGCTCTCTGCCATCTCCGTAACCCACCATCCAGTCTGCCCAGTACAAACCGATGGTTATTGTAGATCGGGGTCCAAACCGATGCTCCCTCCACTCTCTTCCATTTCTACCACTGCCCCCAGATTGTCAGAGACACCACTACGACCGGACTTGAGTATTGGGCCGGCAAGAGATGCCGTTATCAGTGCGCCCAAACTTGTATTTTTACACAATGCCGCCTCCACCTGCCCCGACACCGACACCCCCCCCCCCCCCCCCACCCCACCCCCCCCAACCACCTGCTCCCCAATCATGGCTATTTTGGCCACCCAGTAGTAGTTACAAAAGTTCGGCAGCACCAACTCTCCTCCTCCCCCGGCCCTCCCATTCCCGACTACGCTCCAACAGTACTTTCTTCACTCGCGGGGTTTTGCCCGTCCACACAAAGCCCAAAACCTTATTCACTTGTTTAAAAAAAGCCCTCGGGATGAAGATGGGGAGGAACTGAAAAACAAACAGGAATCTGGGGAGGACCATCATTTTCACTGTCGGTGCCTGGTTGAGCAACTGTGCCCAGTCAATGAAGCCCTCACCAAACCCAAACTTTCCTCGCTCCTTCCACAGGTAATTCTACTCCACCCGACCAAAAGCCTTCTCCGCATCCATTGCGACCACCATCTCCATCTCCCCTCCCTCTGAGGGCATCATAATAACATTTAAGAGCCTTCTAACATTGGCCGTGAGTTGCCTGCCTTTTACAAATCCCGTCTGGTCTCCCCCTATCACCCCGGGACACAATTCTCTATCCTTGTGGCCAATGTCTTAGCCAGCCATTTGGCATCCACATTCAGTAGGGAGATTGTCCGAAATGACCCGCATTGCTCCGGATCCTTCTCCCGTTTCAGAATCAATGAGATCGAGGCCTGCTACATTGTTGGGGGGAGGATTCCCTTCTCTCTTGCTTCAGTAAATGCCCTCACCAGCAGTGGGCTCAAATATCTCCGTAAACATCTTATAGAATTCCGCCGGGTTGCGATCCGGCCGCAGGCCTTGCCTGACTGCATGGCCTCCAACCCCTCCATCATTTCCCCAATTTCAATTGGGGCTCCCAGCCCTTCCACCAGTTCCTCGTCCACCCTTGGGAACCTCAACTGACCCAAGAATTGCCTCATCCCCTCCAACCCAGCCGGGGGTTCCGGCTCGTATAATTTACTGCAAAAGTCCTTAAACACCTCATTCACTCCCACAGGGTCCAGGACCATGTTCCCACCTCTCTCCTTTATTCTCCCTATTTCCCTGGCTGCCTCCCTTTTTCTGAGCAGGTGCGCTAACATTGTACTTGCTTTTTCCCCACACTCATAGACCTGTCCCCTTCCTTCCTCGGTTGTTTCACCGCCTTCCCTGAAGACAACAGCCCTAACTCCACCTGTAACCTCCGCTGCTCCCTCAGTAGCCCCGCGTCTGGGGCTTCCGAATATCTCCTGTCCACCTGAAGTATCTCCCCAACTAACCTACCCTCTCAGCTCATCCCACCTTTTCTCTATGGGCCTGTATTGAGATTAATTCCCCTCTGACCACTGCCTTCAAAGCTTCCCACACCGTTGCTGCAGAGACCTCCCCCGTATCATTTATTTCCGGGTAGTTCTGAATGGTCTTGTTCACTTGCCCACAGACCGTTTCATTTACTAATAATCCCACATCCAGACTCCATAGCTGGCGTTGCCTCTCTCTCCATACTAATCCGTAGATCCACCCAATGTTGGGTATGATCCGATACTGCAATTGCCGAGTACTCGGTATCTGCCACACCCGGTAGTAGAGCCCTGCTCAGAACAAAAAGTCGATCCAAGAGTATACATTGTGGACATGGGAGAAAAAAGAAAACTCTTTAGCTCTTGGCCGTCCAAACCTCCATGCGTCTGCTTCCCGCATCTGCTACATAAACCCCCTCAACTGCTTTGCTGCAGCTGGCATCGTCCCTTTCCTGGATTTTGACCGGTCCAATTCTGGATCAATGACTGTGTTGAAATCTTCCCCCATGATCTGATTGTGTGACTCTCGGTCTGAGATCTTACCTAACTGCTGCCTCATAAATTCCACATCATCCCAGTTTGGAGCATATACGTTCAAGAGTATCACCCGCATCCCCTCCAGCTTACCACTCACCATTATGTACCTACCCCACCGTGTCTGACACAGTTCTCCCTGCCTCAAATGCCATCCGTTTTTTAAACAGGCTCACAACCCCCCCTTGTCTGTCTCTTGTAAAATTGCCACGTCCGCCTTCAGTCCTCTCAGAAGCGCAAACACCTGAGCCCTCTTGACTGGCCTATTTAGCCCCGTAACGTTCCAAGTAATCAGCTTGTTCAGGCACCCAGTTCCCAATGAATCAAAGTTAACTTTAGAAACAGAAACCACCCCTTATTATACATAACACTGCTTATTCAAAACAGCGTAAAAGTGATTTTCACCAAATCGCCAAATCTCCCCCAAGTTTCAATGTCTTTAGTTCACATCTAGTCTTTTGTCCTTGATGAAAGCCAATGCATCGTCTGGTGTTTCAAAGTAAAATTCCGGGTCCTCAAACGTGAGCCAAAGACAGTCCGGATACAGCATCTCGAACTTGGCCCCCTTCTTAAAGAGAGCCGATTTTGCCCGATTAAATCCGGCTCGCCTATTGGCCAAATCCAGGTCTTGATATATGCGCAACTCACAAATCTCCCACCTGCTGCTCCGTTCTTTCTTGGCCCATCGCAGAATATGTTCTTTGTCCAGGAACCGGTGCATTCGTACCACCATCGCCCTCTGTGGCTCATTCGCTCTGGGCTTCTTAGCAAGGGCTCTATACGCTCTATCCACTTCCAGGGGCCGTGGAAATACCCCAGCTCCCATCAATGTTTCCAACATGCTTGCCACATAAGCCCTCGCATCCGATCCCCTACTGCCCTGAGGGCGGCTGACGATTCTCAAGTTCTGTCTCCTGGACCTGTTCTCCAAGTCCTCCAGCTTCTCCTGGATTCTTTTCTGGCGGCCATTCATCATCTCCACCTTGGCCTCCAGCACGGTTATATACTCCTTGTGCTCGGACAGCCTTTTCTCCACCTCCTGAATCGCATGCCCGTGGGTTTCCTGACCCTGCACCACCTGATCAATCGATGCCTTAATCATGTCCAGCGTGTCTTTCTTAAGCTTAGCGAAACATTCTTCGAAAAACTTCTCCAGGTGTTCCGTCGACCACTGTACCGTCTCCCCGCGTGCCAGCTTCTCTGCCATGTTTTCCCACGTTGCCGGCTATACCCGCGTCTTTCTTGATAAACTTTGTCTTCTTACACGGCCACTTCTAGTCCATCTCTCCACACACTAGTGGGGGATTTCTCCTCACCGTCTCACTCTCCACCAATTTATACAATAAAATTTGAAAAAAATGGGTGAAGAGGTCAAAAATTCCGTCACAAGGGGGAGCTGTCAAATGTCTGACCTACTCCTCCATGGCCGCCACCGGAGGTCCCTAGCCACACAGTTTGAATGGGTTATTGAATTGTTCTGATGTTGTGGAAGATTAAGTGTGGTATGAATATGTTTGGATGTCTCGTATGATTTTGCTGCTGGACTGTGGTCCTGTGAGTATCACTTGTTCTTCTGCTTAGTGACCTCTTCAGCTGTCAAGCAAGTTTCATACATTTTTCAGACAGCAGACCCGTTTGATGGCACAACTTGAAGGAGCATCAGGAGAATTCCAACCATTCAGGATTGTGTGCTTGCGATAGATGGGGAAACAGTAATGACAGGAGTGTCCATTATTGGCAGGATGGAAAGAAATGGATGGAATTGTGTGATTTAATGATCTGACAGAGTCACAACAATACCTTGTTGTAAAAGATAGCAGTCACACTGTAATCAGCATGTGGAAAAAGAAAAGAGCGGGAGAGTCTAAAATAATCCAATTTGACCTTAGATGTACCACAAATTGATATTTGTTTTACAATTTTTAGAATCGTCCTGCACTGTGCAAGGTGATCCTCACTACAATACCTTTGATAAACAAGCTCACGACTTCATGGGAACATGCACATATACCCTATCAAAATTATGTGACACCAACAGTAACCTGCCTTATTTCAATGTTGAAGCTGCAAATGAGCACAGATCAGGGAATGCCTATGTATCGTACATCAAACATGTCAACGTTATTGTTTACAATCACAGAATAACATTAGAGAAGGGACGTGTGGTAAAGGTAAGAGTTCGATATTTCCATACGTTCATGAATTATATTGAACGGTTTGTTTGTGGAAGAATCAGTTGATCAATGCTTGTGTGTCTCCAGGTCGATGGAGAATTGGAGGTGCTGCCTGTGTCAGTTGCTTCTGGTGTTGATGTTGGCCTCAGTGGAAAGTACGTGGTTGTGAGCACCGATTTTGGATTGATAGTGAGGTTTGATGGGAGGCATCGAGCAGAGGTGACCCTTCGCAGTGTCTTCAAGGGGAAAGTGTGTGGAATGTGTGGAAACTATAACGACGACAGAACAGACGATTTCCTCAATCCAGATGGCATGATGGAGCCCGATTCTGTCAGCTTGGGAAACAGCTGGCAAACTCACAATGATACAAGGTACACTATATGGAAGTGTTCAGGTTGTTTCTGTTCGTGCCTAAAGCTGCAAGCTGTTAATGACCATAGTCATGCCTTTCGCATGCAGACTTTATATAGCTTTAACCGTTTCTCATTAGTGATGCTGCTGTTTTTGCAGGTGTATTCCTGACATTGGCATCAAACCAAATTGTACTGATGATGAAAAGCACATCCTGGAAAGTAAATCTTACTGTGGAATAATCATGGATTCACGTGGTCCTTTCAAAGGATGCCACTCTGTTATAGACGCCAAGGATTATTTTGGTGACTGTGTGTACGACCTGTGTGCATTAGACCTGCAGACGGAGACTCTGTGCAGTAGTTTGCAGTCCTACGCAGATGCATGCCAGTCGAAGGGAGTGAGAGTGGAAACTTGGAGGAATGAGACTTTCTGCCGTAAGTGTTTTGATGCTATATTGCTTGATGTATAAATTGTGCTTAGTGGAGATATAAACACGAGGTACTTTCGAACCACTATGCAATAACCCTTACGAGAACCATAGGGCGTCCCGATTGATCACCCCATTGGACTTGTGGAATACAAGCTCCCTTGGTAATGGGCGGAGGCTCAGCTGCTGCTGCTCACAGAATCACCTCTTAAACCCCTGCCCAGATTGGGACTGGCATGATTGGCAGTTCCGGTTGGGACCTATGTGTTGTACACCACGTTGTAGATTTTTCATTTGGCTGAAAATAAACTGTTGGATGGCAGCGATTTATTACAAAAATAATACAAGACCTTTTGAACTCTCTTTACAGCTTTGAAGTGTGCAGTGAATAGTCACTATCAGCAGTGTGGCTCAGCCTGTCCAGCTACTTGTGTCAATCCCAATGCTCCTTCCAGCTGCTCCCAGCCATGTGTAGAAGGCTGTGTGTGTGACAGAGGTTACGTTTTCTACAATGACAGATGTGTGCCAAGCGGTCAGTGTGGCTGCTGGTCTGAGGACAAACACTACCCGGTGGGATCTGAATTCTGGACGGATGATACCTGTTCAACGAAGTGTCAATGTCCTTCTGCAGGTAGTAAATTAGTGTGCTGGAGTTCTGGCTGTGTTACGGATTCATTCTGCGGAGTTGAAAACGGAGTTCCTGGTTGCTACCCGCATGCATATGGCATCTGCAGAGTTCATAATGACCCACATTACAATACGTTTGACAAAGCGACCCATCATTTCATGGGAACGTGTACCTACACGATCGCCAAGCTGTGCACAAATTCCTCGTCTCTTCCATACTTTAACGTCGAAGCGAAAAATGAAAATCGGGGCAACGCGAAAGTATCTTACGTTCAGAGAGTTCGAGTAACTGTTCACGGCCATACTGTCTGGATTGTAAAGAGGGAATCTCACCGTGTGTTGGTTAGTGTCTTTTTGCTAAGTTGCGTTTTCTAAAATTCTGCATTTTCAACTGAATTTATTCCGAATCGTTCCTTAATTGGAACGTTTATTTCATTACAATAGGAGGCGAATGATGAGGAATATATTGTGCAGTCTTGGCAGTGTTATAATGCTGAATATGATATCTTCCATTTGTATATAGAGTTAAAGACAGTGCTGTGAATCAGTGTAAAATGTGCATCAATCAGATGCTAAGGAAGGTGCTTACTCCATTCCTGCAGTCAGATCACTGTTCAGGTTTGTTGGGTTATTGTGTGAAAGGATGCCGGACTGTTTTAGAAAAGGTATTGTTCAATCTCCATTTTCCTCTTGTGTTCAGGTTGATGAAGTGTGGATGACATTACCCGTGACCCTAGTCAATGGTGCCGTGAGCGTGAGTAGGAGTGGAAGATACGTGGTCCTGGCGACAGATTTTGGGCTTGGTGTCTCCTATGACACTGATCATTCGGTGGAAGTGAAAGTGCCAAGCAGATATTTTAATCAGACTTGTGGCATGTGCGGCAACTATAATGGATTGAGAAAAGATGATTCCATGAAACCCGATGGAGAGCAAGCCAAAGATTCGAATGAGCTGGGAAATAGCTGGAAGGTGCCACCGGATGATCCAGGTTGTGACCCAGGCAACCCTGGGGAATGTGAGCCCGCTGACGAGAACCTCTACCAAAGCGATGGTTTCTGTGGTCTGATCACCAGTCAACGAGGTCCATTTGTAAAATGCCACTCTGTAATAAATCCCATTGGTATCTTTGAAAGCTGTGTTGTCGAGCTGTGCCTGTTGGCAGGAAGTCAAGATGCTCTGTGCAATGCTCTCCAAATCTATGCAGACGCGTGTCAAAATGCAGGAGTGACTATTCCACCCTGGAGAAACTCCACTTTCTGTCGTATGTATTTGCCAGCTGCTGGTGTTTTCGCTTGAATATTTCCTTATTGCACCTGAGAAAAGTCTCTGTTTTTGTGATATTGTGTGAGATGGTTCATTTTGTTACAGACTTGCGATTTCCTGTTCAAGTTACTTTAGTTCAATTTGTTCACGTGTTTGATTT
The DNA here is from genome assembly GCF_902713615.1 of Scyliorhinus canicula. Lineage (NCBI taxonomy): Eukaryota > Metazoa > Chordata > Chondrichthyes > Carcharhiniformes > Scyliorhinidae > Scyliorhinus > Scyliorhinus canicula. The sequence continues at coordinate 155,777,433 of NC_052158.1, read as the reverse complement.
TATATTTTTAATTCTTGTGATCCAAGTGAAATCCAAAAGTATGTGTGTGGCTTTTTCTCCATGAGTCTTCCTTCTCGGTTGACTGTATAATTGTGAACATTTTCTGGTCTCAGAAGCCTTGAAGCTTTTCTTGTACCTTCTTTGCTTTCAGATGTCAACTGTCAAGTCAATAGCCACTACAATGCATGTGCCAGTGCTTGTCCTGCCACATGCACGGATCGTTTTGCCCCAGAGAACTGCAGCAAGCCTTGTGTGGAGGACTGTGAGTGTAACATGGGGTCTGTTCTCAGTGGCAGCACCTGTGTGGCTGTGGAGAACTGTGGCTGCGTCTACAACAACAAATACTATGAAGTAAGTTTTCCCAGCAGTTGTAAGTGTTTTTGGTACCCTTTGCTTCTTGTACATGAGGAGTATGTAGTAATTTTGAAAATAACCCTTGCTCTTTGTCTGCCAGAAACGGACAATGTTCTGGGAAGAGGGATGTCTAAAGCGTTGCCGATGCTCTGGAAATGACCACATAGAGTGTGAAGCAGCGTCTTGTGGAGCAGAGGAAATTTGCAAAGTGCAGGATGGAAATTTGGGATGTTACCGAGCAGACACTGCAAAGTGCCACATTTACGGTGACCCGCACTATACCACATTTGACATGAAACTGTACCACTTCCAGGGTGCCTGCAATTATACTGTGACTGAGACTTGTGGAAATACATCTGTGCAGTTTTCTGTGACAAGTAGGAACGAACACAGAGGCAGCCCAACGTGGTCTGCTGTTAATTCCATTGCTTTGCGACTTGATGACCTTCATGTTGCAGTGAGGAAACATAAGCTTGTTTATGTGAGTAACCTCTCTGATCGGCGGAGTTTTCTGACTTAATGTACTGTTGATTAGTGGTAGTCCCTGTCTTTGTTGTTACTAATTTTGGTTATGTTTTGTTTAGGTGGATGGGGTGAGGGTTGAGCTCCCTGTGAATCCCCATCCTTCAGTAAGGCTATCGATGGCAGGATCATTTGTTATGGTCCAGACAGACTTTGGTCTTCAGCTTAAGTTTAATGGCGATGCCGAACTGTTTGTCATGGTGGATGAGAGGTACAAAGGGCAGCTGTGTGGCTTATGTGGTACCTATACTGATGACCAGCTCGATGACTTCTTGATGAGTGATGGAATTCTAGCCTTGGATTCCAATCAGTTTGGAAACAGCTGGAGAGTTACTGATGATGACTGGCTGTGAGTATTTACTACACCGTATTGTGAATTAAGGTAAATGCAATGCAACTGGGTAGAGTTCTGCAGAGATTGAGGAGCTATGACAGTAAGTAGAGTAGTTGGTTGATGTAAAAACGACTGATTTACTTGGCGGAAAGACTGATTTCCTGTAAATGTCCACATGAACGGGTGCGTTTAGTTCTGTTCAATCTCTGTGGTTTGCAGTGAAGACTTGAAATGGATCGTCCAGTATTGGTACATATTACTTTGAAATATGACCAATGCGTAACAGAAGTACATCATGCCTTTAGTGGGAAAGATTTTGACAGCACCTGTATTATTTTCTTTGTCTGTGCATTGATGTTGGAGGAGGAATTAAAATGAGAGATTTTCTAATTTAGGACAGAAATCATACATGACTTTCCTTGCACAGGTGTAATCAAACCGCTCCACCACCACACACCTGTGAGCCATCATCAAATGAAGAGGCCGAGGAATACTGCAAAATAATTTTGGCAAGCAATGGCCCTTTCAAAGATTGTCACTGGTTTATCCCTCCTCAGTTGTACTTTGAAAGCTGTGTGTATGATCATTGTGCCACTGGAGGAGATTCTGTGTTGCTGTGCAGTGCTCTGGGGTCATATGCTTCAGCCTGTGAAGCAGCTGGTGTTGTTCTGGGAGACTGGATGGAACAGAGTGGCTGTGTTGAAAAAAGTAAGTTTGAAATCACGTATCTTTACTTGTTCTTTTCCATCATTTTGTTTCTCAATCCTTCTGAATAGTTATACCGAAAAGACACAATTTCCCTTCAAAGCACACGCCTATTATTAATAATCAGCTTTGTCTGCGATTAGTTGACTTTAGTGAGTTGATTGTGTTTCTCACGGAACTTCCTTATGATTGTTTAAACTGGTTTAATTTCTGGGTAATTCTGCATGCATTAAACGTTTTGTGTATTAAACACAGATTGTGCATTGGACTGTAATTTTGATGTTGACCTGTGCAATTGGACACAATCCAAGACAGACAATTTTGATTGGAAACGCATCAGTGGATCAACACCATCAAGCTACACCGGGCCGTCTTATGACCACACCACTGCAGGTAGGTGATGTGAGATCCTTTCCTTACCACGAGGTGTTGACTGAGCAGATGATTTGTTTCTAACCAGTGAGCATAATTGTGTGTCCAGGTGGTTACTACATCTACCTCGAAGGCAATGAAGGCAGTGAAGGAGACAGAGCACAACTGGTCAGTGCTCCATGCAAAAAGACAGGAGCTCAGTGCTTGCGATTCTGGTACCACATGTATGGAGTAGCTCACAGCATGGCTTTGAAAGTTTACCAGGTTGAAGGTGGGATACCAGTGCTAATGTGGCTGGAGACAGGAAATAAAGGAAACAGATGGATTGCAGGAGAGGTGGGCCTACAGCTCTCGGGAAATTCGCAGGTAAATTATATGGATAATATTTGTGCAATTGTTTTTGCATTTTTGTTTTGTGGTGAACTCGTGCAACATGCGCCCTTTACTCAGAAATCACATTGCGAATTTATTTCTTGTGCTCACCTTTAACTTGTTAATTATAAATAAGTTTGACATCTTAGGTTGCTTAATCAAAGTAGAGAATTGATGTAGTCCTTCTTTTTCCAGTGTCACTGGATTTGATTTGATATTGTCACATGTCCCGAGTTACAGTGAAAAGTATTCTTCTGCGTCCAGTACAGTCCAGACAGATCATTCCATGAAAAAAATACAGGACAAATATAGAGGACATACATAAATACACAATATACGTACATAGGCACAGGCATTGGGTGAAGCATACGGATTGCGATACTGCTCAGGGGAGAAGATGTGTGAAGAGATCAGTTCAGTCCATAAGAGGGTCCAGGTCCACTGGAAGGAAGATAGGGAAACTGTATTGTTTGACTTGCAGTTGTCAAATTTTGATTATCAATAGTGTGATGCTTTCTCTTCCAGATCCTCATTGAAGCAGTCCGGGGCAATGACTATCGCAGTGATGTTGCTGTGGATGACATCTCCTTCCATACTGGATGCTGTGGAGGTTTGTAGACATGACTCAATTTCCTGACATAGTTTGTGGTTGATTTGTTTTGATATCTTGAATATAAATGAAACTTAGCACTGCTTTTAGTTTTGACATTTGTTTGACCTCTTTTTGTAATGTGTTGGTATTTTTAATTTCCCGCACTTACGTTGGCTGGAAAGTTGACTTGATTTGTCTGTTTTGTAAAATGGCGATTCTTCTCAGGTTTTACCTTATTTTGTTCTGCAGTCACGTGTGTCACAACAGCCACAACGAGCTTTCCAACTACAGCCAGCACTGTGACTTCTGACACAGCAGGTGAATTAAAAGAGCCCACATATGATGTGGGACTTAAGTTGTTATATTCTTATTCCAGTCTCATTAATGATCGGTTTACAGTTGTAATTATTCTCATGATCCCCAAGGGGATACTCTAATCAATCTCCCCGTGGGATTCGTGGAATACTAGCTTCACCTCCCAGTTGTGGCTTGTTACTAGACAATCTAAAAGCCTGTCCGGACAAGGACAGTATCCTGGTTATCCCAAATGGGGCCTTATTGAGTGTAAACTATTGTTTACTTATTGTCTTGGGACTCCTGCATCTTTATGTGACAAAGTACACCAGCAATTAAGATTCTAGGCATCCCAGCCGCATTGGAATATTGCCAGACAGCTACGAGTTGGGTGAAGTTTTGAAAATCCTAATCTTTGGGAAATTAGAGGCCTTTGATGCAGGCCTGGGGGATTGGGCCCATTACGCCGAGCGTATGTGACACTTTTTCCAGGCTAACGGCATCAATGAAGAGGACAAAAGGTAATTCTCCTGACTGAATACGGGACCCCAATTTTTGGCATAATCAAAGCCTCACGTACGCGGCAGCCCCGGAGTCAAAGTCCTTTGATGAACTGGTGGAATTGGTGGACAATCAATACGATCCAAAACCATCCGTGATTTTGCAACGGTCTCAGTTTAACATGATTGTATGGATTTCAGGGGAGTCGGTAACTGATTTTCTGTCATGACTCTGAAGGCCGGCAGAACATTGTGAGTTTTGTCCATCCCTCTCCGAGATGTTATGGGTGTGCGGGGATTAACAATGTGGCAACTCGGAGGAAGGTGGTGACAGAAACAACATTGGACCTGAAAAGAGCTATCGAGCTAGCCCTGCCACGAGAGACTGCTGAGAAGAGGGTTCAGAAACTCCATGGTTCCATTGACTATAGCGTCCATAGTGTTGGACGACCCCCTCACAACAGTGTTCGCATGGTCCGATCATCACCAAAGCAGCAACAAACTGCACAACGTTGCACCAGACTCAATGGTCAAGGGCACCACAAACCAATGCGATACCTCCCTGGAGGATGACAGGGGTATCGGTGACATTGTTAGGCTGCAATCACAGAACGTGCTGCGACCAAGGCTGTCAGAATCACAAAAGATCTCGCCTCCTTGGGCAGACTACAAAGTCCCTCCGATCAGGACCTTACATATAGCTAACCCTGAGGAGAATGACCTGATGAAGGTGAATTGTATCACTGTCCCTAAGGTGGCACCTGTCCCTAAGGTGGCAGTACCACGGCCGTGCCAAGGGTGCCATGGGCCCGCGATCGGTGCCCACCGATCGCTGGCAGCGGATCCGTTTCCCGCGCACTCTTTGTCCTTCCGCCGCCCCGCTGTATCACTTCGCGGGGCGGCTGAGGGGCATCCCGGCCCGCGCATGCGCGGGTTTCGCGCAAATGCGCGATGACGTCATCCGCGCATGCGCGGGTTGGAGTCTTCCAATCCGCGCATGCGCGGCTGACGTCATGTGACGCGTCAGCCGGATCAAACTCTGGCAAGCGGGCTTAACGAAATTCGTTAAGCCCGCGATGCCGGAGTTCACGGCCGCGGCATACTAGCCCCGACCGGGGACCAGAATCGGTTCCCGGTCGGGGAGGGGGAGGCTGGCGTCAAACCCGCCCGGATTTGACGCCAGCCTTACGATTTCTCCCTGTCTGGGAGAATCGCGCCCATGGTGTTCAGTCCCATTCACAATTCCTCAGATACTGAAGCAGTCTGTGCCTGCATGCAGCAAGACCTGGACAACATCCTGACATGGCTTGTTAAATGACAAGTAACATTCGCACTGTGCAATGTACATCTTCAACAAGATTTCCCTTTGACAGTCAATGACATTACCATCCCTGAATCCCCCACTATCAACATCGTGGAAATTACCATTGACCAGAAATTTAACTTGACAAGTCATGACCAGTTCAGTAAGAATAAACAACAACACCTCCTCCACAATAGTCCTCAATAATGGGGCCCCGCAAGGCTGCGTACTTAGCCCCCTACTCTACTCCTTGTACACACACGACTGCGTGGCAAAATTTATTTCCAACTCCATCGACAAGTTTGCTGACGACACGACCATAGTGGGCCGGATCTCGAATAACGGCGAGTCCGAATACAGAAGGGAGATAGAGAACCTAGTGGAGTGGTGTAATGACAACAATCTCTCCCTCAATGCCAGCAAAACTAAAGAGCTGGTCAACGCCTGTACTTCCTCAGGAAACTAAGGAAATTCGGCATGTGCACATTAACTGTTATAACCTGCCTGCTTACCATTGGCTGGGGACTAATGACAATCCCATAATCCTGTGGGAGTATGAGCTTCCCCAATGAGGGGGGCGGAGAAATCATTAGCAGACTCCCTGCATAAATAGAGCTGGCCAGTTTGGAACCAGGGAGAGAGGAGTTTGGCAGCAAGAGACGTTGTTGCTGCTGTATAAATATATGTTAATTTGTAAATAAATGTTATTTCTTTGTATCCTGAAAACTCGTGCTGGATTCTTCGTGGCCCTCACAAAATTAACCTTTACCAACTTTTACAGATGCACCATAGAAAGCATCCTATCTGGCTGCATCACAGCCTGGTATGGCAACTGGTCGGCCCAGGACCACAAGAAACTTCAGAGAGTCGTGAACACCACCCAGTCCATCAAACAAACCTGCCTCCCATCCATCGACTCCATCTACACCTCCCGCTGCCTGGGGAAAGCGGGCAGCATAATCAAAGACCCCTCCCACCCGGCTTACTCACTCTTCCAACTTCTTCCATCGAGCAGGAAATACAGAAGTCTGAGAACACGCACTAACAGACTCAAAAACAGCTTCTTCCCCGTTGTTACTAGACTCCTAAATGACCTTCTTGTGGACTGACCTCATTAACACTACACCCTGTTTGCTTCATCCGATGCTGGTTCTTATGTAGTTACATTGTATATCTTGTGATGCCCTATTATGTATTTTCTTTCATTCCCTTTTCTTCCTATGTACTTAATGATCTGTTGAGCTGCTCGCAGAAAAATACTTTTCACTGTCCCTCTGTACACGTGACAATAAACAAATCCAATCCAATGAACAGGTCAGAGGATAGGAATTTTGTGATGAATAACTCATCTCTTAACTATCCAAGGTTCTCCACCTTCTACTAGGCAGAAGTCAGGAATATGGGGCGCGATTCTCCCGAGTTACGAAAAATCGGGAAGCTGGCGTCAAAAACGGGCGCGTTTAAAGCCAGCCTCCGCACCCCCGACCGGGAACCGATTCTGCTCCCCGGTCGGGGCTAGCATCGTGCGGCCGTGAACTCCGGCATCGCAGGCTTAACGAATTTTGTTAAGCCCGCTAGCCAAAGTTAGCGACGGCTGACGGGTCAGATGACGTCAGCCGCGCATGCGCGGATTGGACGACTCCAACCCGCGAATGCGCGGATAACGTCATCACGCATATGCGTGAAATCCGCGCATGCGCGGGCCGGTATGTGGTACGGCCGTGCCAATCGGTGCCATGGTTCCCCAGATCGGGACTTTACGGCCGTTTTTACGAACGGTCAGACCAGGTGTGTTTTACGTTCATAAAAACGTCCGTAAAGGCCTTGGAAATCGACCCATCGGCCAGCTGAGAATTGTTGCTCGCCGTAAAAAAACGGCGAGCAGCGATTCGTGTCGGGGGGGCGGGTGTGGGGGGGGGGGGGGGGGGGAGAATAGCGGGAGGGCGTCGGACCAGCGTGTCCGTAAAAATTTACGCCGCCCGCTATTCTCCGATTTTTCGTAAGTCCGGAGAATTGCGCCCATGATCCTTCGGCAGCTATTTCCAACCTTGTTAACATCCACCACCTAGAAGGACAAAGGCAGCAAGTGTATGGAAACTCGCCATCTCCAGATTTCCCGACCTAGCATGTCATCCTGAAATTGGATCAAAATCCTGGAAATTCCTATGTGACAGCACTGCTGAAAGTACCTTCTACGGTGGTTCAAATAGGCACTTCATCTCATCTTCACAGATTGCACCTGAATGGGAAAGTGATGCTGAGAATGAACTCATTCCTCCTGGTTTCTGCCATGTGGGGGGAGTTAAGATATAGAACATAGAACAGTACAGCACAGAACAGGCCCTTCGGCCCTCGATATCTTGTAATTTTGTAACAAATTGTGCCAATGATAAACTTAAGTTAATACCATTATTACATTGTCAAAAATTAACTCATAAAATCAGTTCCCTGCCATCGTCACCCCTTCTTATCACATTAAGAGGGACATAGATAGGGGAGTTAGGAATGAACTTTTCCTTTTAGTAGAGTGCTCAGTAACCTGGAGGCATTAATTTAAGGTAAGGAGCCGGACATTTAGAGGAGAGGTGAGGAAAAGCATTTTCACCCAGAGGGTGGTGGTAATCTGGAACTCATTACCTGAAAGGGTGGGAGAAGCAAGAACCTTCACAACATTTAAGAAGCACCCAGATGAGCACTTGAAACACCAGAGCATACACGTATCGCATCAAGTGCTGGAAAATGGGATTAGAACAGATTAGTACATGGTGGCCGCCATACAAATGATGGGCTGAAGGGCCTCTTTTTGTGCTGTAAAACTCTCTGACTGTATCCCTACTTGCCCTGAGGTAGCCTTCCAGAACTTTGCTCAAAATGGCCATTCCCGTACGGTTTTAGTTTAGGCAGGTACCGTGATCGGTGCAGGCTTGGAGGGCCGAAGGGTCTGTCCTGAACCGCATTGTTCTTTCTTCCTCATTTGTGCAGAGCAATAGAAATTTCAAACACAAAAAAGCACTTTGAAGGTTTCAGTATCCATCTTCAATCGCAGCAACCTCCACACACCACTGGATTGAGACCTATATTGTTATCATTAATTAATGAAAAATCAAAAGCAACAGTTTCCTTTGAGACGTTTTGACATTGTGATGTTGGGGTTGTAATAATAATAACCTTTATTATTGTCACAAGTAGGCTTACATTAACACTGCAATGAAGTTACTGTGAAAAGGTAGTGTGATGCATTCTATTGTTATGTAAAATGGCCAAACCTATTGAATACCAGTTTATTTTTCCGACGCCCATTGAAATGTTATATAAGATGGTGACAGAATAAATTATTTTAGGCTGTATTTCTGTTTTCTTCAGCCATATCCTGCCCAAGTGGTAGTCACTATGAGAGGTGTGGTACCAGTTGTCCTGCTACCTGTACGGATCTGTCTGCACCTGACGGCTGTCTTCTACCAACTGTTGAGGGATGCTTTTGTGACCCTGGATATGTTCTGAATGTGGACAAATGTGTTCCAAGCAGTCAGTGTGGCTGTGTGGATAAGAACAACAAATATTTTCAGGTAAATTCATAGACATTCATGTAAGCTACTTGAATGAAAAGAAAGAATGCTGAAAAAGCACGGCAGATCAATCTGAACCTGGAAGGAATAGGCCGGTTATGCCAGAAACCTGCTCATTACTCTGCCTATTTAAATTCTAGAGCTGCTGAAGTCTTTTTTTTAAAATATAAATTTGGAGTACCCAATTCATTTTTCCAATTAAGGGGCAATTTAGTGTGATCAATCCACCTACCCTGCACATCTTTGGTTGTGATGGCGAAACCACATGCAAACTCCACTCAGACAGTGACCCAGAGCCGGGATCGAACCTGGGACCTCAGCACTGTGAGGCTGCAGTGCTAGCCACTGTGCCACCGTGCTGCCCTGCTGCTGAAGTCTTTGAGAGAATCTTCATCTCTATGCCTCTGACGTCAAGGGGGAGTGTCTGGGGTAATTACTCAGCTTCCAGGAATTCAGCATGTTATATTCTTAGTAAGACTATGGAATTAAGCTAGATGAGATCTGACATGAGTCCTGTTGAAGTCTTTAGAGATTCCCAGATCTTATTTGAAAATTGATAGATGGCCGTCTTTGGAGCTGAAGAGCTTTTTAATCTCTCTCCTCAGCTCCAGGATGAGCCTCAGCTAGTCCTGATGGAGCAGCTTTGCATCGCTCCACCTTAGAGCAGATAAATTGGTGTATATGTTGCTAATGTGCGTTACCCTAGTCATGTAAATGAATCTGTGTATGGGATTTCGGATGGGGTCTCCAGTTTCAAGTTAGATCGGCCATGGATTCTGCTCTGCCATGGTTGAACTTGAGGAAAGGAAGCCCAGAAGTTGCCTGCAAATGGAAACAGCTTCTCTACTTATACCCTATCATATCCTTTCATGACCATCAAGATCTCTATCAGGTCAACCACATACTTTTTTCCAGAGGCCCCACCTGTTCAATGGGTAATGCTCTGAATAACTTGCAGTAGTTTGTATAACGCTGTTAAAGGCCTACTTAAAACTGTAAATTAAATACGAAGCTGGAAGCAAATTACTGCGGATGCTGGAATCTGAAACAAAAACAGAAAGTACTGGACAGTCTCAGCAGGTCTGACGGTCTCTGTGGAGAGAGAAGGGAGCTAACGTTCCAGAGTGGGTGACACTTTCGGAGTGTGACCAGGAGGAATGGCCTCCAGTGCCATACAAAGAGGTCAACAAGTAGATACCAATGCCCCCCCCCCCCCCTCCCCACGGCTCCTCGAGACCTTTCCGCCCCCACTTGAGCATCCACACACCTCCCCCCCCTCCACCTCCTCAGGGCAAAATATACATAAGGTGGCCCCAGGCGAGACAGCAGTCGTAGGTCTGCTGGATGCCAAGACCCAGCTGGGTCCCAGTCAGATACTGAGCCTATGGAACAGGGTTACCCGGAGCTGATGGAAACGTTAAGGTCGGGACATTTAGAGGCAGATGTCAGCGACACTCCAACAGATCCATAGCCACTTGGAGGAGTCCCAGAGGCTACAGGCGCAGGAGATGTGGGTGACAGTGCGTGGCACCGAGGGCAACACAGCTCTCGTGGGTGGCAACCGCAGTGGAAAGCCTGATGCACAACATTGCCACCATTAGTGAAGGTGTCCAAGGTGTCTCGTGGTCGGTGACGGTCATATCCGACTCGTTGGAGGACGTGATCTAGTACGAGGCTGATCTTGATGACGTACTGCTGGACGTATCCCGCTCTCAGATGGGAATGGCTGAGGCGCTGTGGAACTTGACCCAGTCGCAGGTGAGATTAATGAGGCAGTGCAGATCATGGCCTCATCACAGGAGCATTGCCGAGGGCATCGACACAATGGTGCAGGCACGTTTGTAAATTCCTTTCTTCATTTTTCCAATTAAGGAGTAATTTAGCATGGCCAATCCACCTAGCCTGCACACCTTTGGTTTGACCCACGCTGGCTCAGGGAGAATGTGCAAACTCCACACCGACAGTGACCCAGAGCCGGGATCGAACCTGGGACCTTGGCGCCATGAGGTAGTAGTGCTAACCACTGCGCCGCTGTGCCGCTCTTCGATGGTGCAGGCATTGAAGAGCTGCCAGGGCTGGCAGAGTCAGATGATGCAGGGGCAGCCAGCTCGAACCAGCTGCCCCTCCATCCTGAATTGTCTCCCGGGGTCCTATCGGTACTAAGTGGGAGGAGGGGGTCCTGGTTGCCAACACAGACCCGCCCAGGAAGTGGCGACGGTGGCCACCAGCTCCTCCCGAGTTCCACTCCTATGGTGAGGCCGCTTCTCACAGCCAGCACACGGGACAGGGTGGCATTGGTGTGCAGGTGCCACCGACAAGTACGCTGCTGCCCTCCAGCCCCAGAACCCCTAGAGGACGCCCAACTACCAGGGGCATCGAAGGCCACAGGACGAGGTAAGCAGCAGGCTGCCTCCACCACTGATGTGCATCCTAGACGTACCAGCGCAGCTAGGAGCTAAGAGGGCCAAGCACATCAAGAATCACTGAAGGCACTGAAGATAATCTCGCTATAATTATACAGGGACTTGGTGAGGCCAGACCTGGAATATTGCTCTCCTTATCTGAGGAAGGATGTTCTTGCTCTAGAGCAGTGGTTCTCAACCGGGGTCCATGTAACATTACTGGGGGTCCACACAAAAAAAATACCGAATTGGGGGTCCACGGTGATATTTTAGTGGTCCATAGAGCAATTCTACTTCAGAACAATTAGAATTAGAACAGTACAGCACAGAACAGGCCCTTCGGCCCTCGATGTTGTGCCGAACAATGATCACCCTACTTAAACCCACGTAACCCGTATACCCATAACCCAACAATCCCCCCATTAACCTTACACTACGGGCAATTTAGCATGGCCAATCCACCTAACCCGCACATCTTTGGACTGTGGGAGGAAACCGGAGCACCCGGAGGAAACCCACGCACACACGGGGAGGACGTGCAGACTCCACACAGACAGTGACCCAGCCGGGAATCGAACCTGGGACCCTGGAGCTGTGAAGCATTGATGCTAACCACCATGCTACCGTGAGGCCTCAGTAATTGTTATTACTGAGAATTAAATTTTTACAGTAATGTACGCCATATTAAAATACTAAAAGTAGAAATATTCATGTAGCTATGAATTGTTTATGGCAATCAAGTAGAAGAAAAAAACTTTACATTTGACAGTGTCGTAAATTTAAAGTTACCTAGAACAAACAGAGGTGAAAATCACCCATCGTTTCTCCTTGACAAGTTTAATGAATGATTTAACACAGTAATCACTAGAAACTGTGTATATTTGATATGAATTGGTTATTTTTAGAGTAATTTAATTCAATTTAGTAAAAAGTTTTTTTCATTACTTTTCATATTAGAATAAGTTTGGCAACGTACGAAAATACGGCTAATCCGTTTCCAACCCTCACGGTAAGGTAGATGGACTTTAGTCATCGGACAAAATATAAGGATTAGTTTACCACGCATATAAGAAGCTTTTTTTTCTGTGGAATGGCTATGGGGGTCCACAAAAAAAAATTAAGAGGAAAAGGGGTCCATGGGTTAAAAAAGGTTGAGAACTCCTGCTCTAGAGGGAGTGCACAGAATGTTTACCAGACTGATTCCTCGGATGGAAGGACCGACGTATGAGGAGAGATTGAGTCAGTTCGGATTGTGTTCGCTGGAGTTTAGAAGATTGAGTGGGAATCTCATAGAAACCTATAAAATCTTAACATGGCCACATAGGGTAGATGCAAAAAGGATGTTCCCAATGTTGGGGGTGTCCAGAAGCAGGTGTGATAGACTGAGGATACGGGGTAGACAATTTAGAACAGATCTGAGGAGAAATTTCTCCACCCAGACAGTGGAATTTATTAACACAGGAAGTGGTTGAGGCCAAAATATTGTGGGCTAGATTCCCCTGTCGGAGGGATCTTCAGCTTCGCCGGCAGCGCACTCACGCCTGCAGATTTTCCGACGGCATGGGGTGCCCACTATGTAAAACCCCATTGGCTGGCTGTCGGGACGAGGATCCTGCTGTCAGTGGGGGCGCTCCAGACCCAGGATGGAGAATCCAGCCCTGCATGTTTTCAAGAAACAATTAGATATAGCATTTGGGTAGGGGGGGGAAGGATCAAAGGATATGCAGTGAATACGGGATTTGACTATTGAGTTGGATGATCAGCCATGATCATGATGAATGGTAAGAAGTCTTACAACACCAAGTTAAAGTCCAACAGGTTTGTTTCAAACACGAGCTTTCGGAGCGCAGCTCCTTCCTCGGGTGAATGGCGGTAGCTTCCATCCCAGGACCCCCCCCCCCCCAACGCAGAATGTCCTGCCCATGCATACCCGGCCGCAAGTGACTCACCCCACCCCAGACACTGAACCGTGAACACCCGCTCATAACGTCACCTGGATTGGGCGCTTGTCCCCTCCCCATGGCACGCATCCACCCTCTAGCTATGGATGTGTCCCCGGAGCTGGGTCCCATTCGCTAGGTGTTTGGATCTCGGCTGCTGGGTGTATGGTGTTGCCTCCCTCAGTGTTCAGGCACAGTGCGCAGGCATCACAATCTGATTGGGATGCTAGGCAATGGCTCCCACATGCTACATGGCCCCGCACACCCATGGGTATCCACTTGGGTTGTGTGAAGTTCTCACTTAACCATGATTGCCAATTCCCTATTAGCAATATCTTTTAGCTGCACGGCCAGAGACCTCAAGCCGGTGGGGGTTCTGGGAGGTTGTTGGGGCAAACGGACAAGGTTTGCCCCGGGAACGGCTACACATGATCCAGGAGTTGGCATGGTGGCGTCGCCAGCGGTTGCCCCCCCAGCGCCCTTCCCCTGCCCTCCCATGGTGGCCCGCCCCTGTGGAGAGTCTCCCACCCCAAGCCAAGTGTCCCCCCCCCCCCCCCCCCCCCCCCCCCCCCCATGGAGCACAGGGGCTGCACTCCCACCGCCGCCGGGCTCTTTGCCTGTGAACAAAGATGACCATTCACCTCCCCGGCTCTCCACAGAAGCCCTGCCACCAGGTTCACGTTTTTCAAAAAGAGCACTAATGGACGCCAGCGTGACCACTTGCTGTGGAGGCTGCTGAATGATGGGAGACCGTTGGATATGGGGCGGCTCACATTAATTGTACAGGGCAGCACGATAGCACAGTGGTTAGCACAGTTGCTTCACAACTCCAGGATCCCAGGTTTGATTCAAGTCTGGGTCACTGTCTGTGCGGAGTCTGCATGTTTCCCCCGTGTGTGCGTGGGTTTCCCCCGGGTGCTCCAGTTTCCTCCCACAGTCCAAAGATGTGCAGGTTAGGTGAATTGGCCATGATAAATTGCCCTTGGTGTCCAAATAGATTGGGTGGGGTTAGTAGGTTACAGGAATGGGATGGTGAGCCGGTGCAGACTTGATGGGCCCAATGGCCTCCTTCTCCACTGTAGATTCTATGAAAAAAAGGGCTTAAGTAGTGATAATTAGATTCTTTCCTCGCGAAGGCGCGGTCCCGATTTTTCCTACGGGAGCGGGCCGGTTGCGTCGCAGACTGTTTGGCGCCCAGCGCGGACCTCCTACTATTCACCGTCCTTGTTTCGCTCGAGCGAGAGGCCAATGAGACTGGAGAATCACATCCTTCGTGTGGGCTACACCGGTGAGAAACTCTCCAGGGCCAAATTCTGGAGAATTGCAGCCAACATCTTGGGCGGGATTCTCCGAACATCCGCGCCGGAATCGTGCCCGGCGTGGGGGCAGAGAATAGCCGTTCAGGCCGGAAATCCGGCGCGACAGCGCTTCCGCGATTCTCCGTGGCCCCGTCAGTCCTGCGCACGCGGTCGATGCAACGTTGGTCGGGAGCCGTAGGAACAGGCCCCCACAGCGATTCTCTGCGGTCGTCTGGCCGAGCTCCTGCCGGCGTGGTTTACATGTGCTACCACCTGGCGGGAGCTGGGACCCACGTCTGCGGTGGGGGCAGAGGGTATCTGACTCCGGGGGGGGGGGGGCCTCAGCAGTGGCCAGGCCGGTGATTGGGGGCCACCGATCGGCGGGCCATTGCGATCTGCGAGGGATCTACCTTCGCGCGGGCCCGCGGTCTGGTTAGCGCGGCCCCGCGGTCTGGTTAGCTCGGCCCCGCGGTCTGGTTAGCGCGGCCCCGCGGTCTGGTTAGCGAGGCCCCGCGGTCTGGTTAGCGCGGCCCCGCAGTGTGGTTAGCGGGGCCCCGCGGTCTGGTTAGCGCGGCCCCGCGGTCTGGTTAGCGCGGCCCCGCGGTCTGGTTAGCGCGGCCCCGCGGTCTGGTTAGCGCGGCCCCGCGGTCTGGTTAGCAGGGCCCCGCGGTCTGGTTAGCGAGGCCCCGCGGTCTGGTTAGCGCGGCCCCGCGGTCTGGTTAGCAGGGCCCCGTGGTCTGGTTAGCAGGGCCCCGCGGTCTGGTTAGCGCGGCCCCGCGGTCTGGTTAGCGAGGCCCCGCGGTCTGGTTAGCGATGCCCCGCGGTCTGGTTAGCGAGGCCCCGCGGTCTGGTTAGCGCGGTCTGGTTAGCGCGGTCTGGTTAGCGCGGTCTGGTTAGCGCGGCCCCGCGGTCTGGTTAGCAGGGCCCCGCGGTCTGGTTAGCTGGGCCCCGCGGTCTGGTTAGCGAGGCCCCGCGGTCTGGTTAGCGCGGCCCCGCGGTCTGGTTAGCAGGGCCCCGCGGTCTGGTTAGCGAGGCCCCGCGGTCTGGTTAGCAGGGCCCCGCGGTCTGGTTAGCGGGGCCCCGCGGGCTGGTTAGCGCGGCCCCGCGGGCTGGTTAGCAGGGCCCCGCGGTCTGGTTAGCGGGGCCCCGCGGTCTGGTTAGCGGGGCCCCGCGATCTGGTTAGCGCGGCCCCGCGGTCTGGTTAGCGCGGCCCCGCGGTCTGGTTAGCGAGGCCCCGCGGTCTGGTTAGCGAGGCCCTGCGGTCTGGTTAGCGCGGCCCCGCGGTCTGGTTAGCAGGGCCCCGCGGTCTGGTTAGCAGGGCCCCGCGGTCTGGTTAGCGCGGCCCCGCGGTCTGGTTAGCGCGGCCCCGCGGTCTGGTTAGCGAGGCCCCGCGGTCTGGTTAGCGATGCCCCGCGGTCTGGTTAGAGAGGCCCCGCGGTCTGGTTAGCGCGGTCTGGTTAGCGCGGTCTGGTTAGCGCGGCCCCGCGGTCTGGTTAGCAGGGCCCGGCGGTCTGGTTAGCGCGGCCCCGCGGTCTGGTTAGCGCGGCCCCGCGGTCTGGTTAGCGCGGCCCCGCGGTCTGGTTAGCAGGGCCCCGCGGTCTGGTTAGCGAGGCCCCGCGGTCTGGTTAGCGCGGCCCCGCGGTCTGGTTAGCTGGGCCCCGTGGTCTGGTTAGCAGGGCCCCGCGGTCTGGTTAGCGCGGCCCCGCGGTCTGGTTAGCGAGGCCCCGCGGTCTGGTTAGCGATGCCCCGCGGTCTGGTTAGCGAGGCCCCGCGGTCTGGTTAGCGCGGTCTGGTTAGCGCGGTCTGGTTAGCGCGGTCTGGTTAGCGCGGCCCCGCGGTCTGGTTAGCAGGGCCCCGCGGTCTGGTTAGCTGGGCCCCGCGGTCTGGTTAGCGAGGCCCCGCGGTCTGGTTAGCGCGGCCCCGCGGTCTGGTTAGCAGGGCCCCGCGGTCTGGTTAGCGAGGCCCCGCGGTCTGGTTAGCAGGGCCCCGCGGTCTGGTTAGCGGGGCCCCGCGGGCTGGTTAGCGCGGCCCCGCGGGCTGGTTAGCAGGGCCCCGCGGTCTGGTTAGCGGGGCCCCGCGGTCTGGTTAGCGGGGCCCCGCGATCTGGTTAGCGCGGCCCCGCGGTCTGGTTAGCGCGGCCCCGCGGTCTGGTTAGCGAGGCCCCGCGGTCTGGTTAGCGAGGCCCTGCGGTCTGGTTAGCGCGGCCCCGCGGTCTGGTTAGCAGGGCCCCGCGGTCTGGTTAGCAGGGCCCCGCGGTCTGGTTAGCGCGGCCCCGCGGTCTGGTTAGCGCGGCCCCGCGGTCTGGTTAGCGAGGCCCCGCGGTCTGGTTAGCGATGCCCCGCGGTCTGGTTAGAGAGGCCCCGCGGTCTGGTTAGCGCGGTCTGGTTAGCGCGGTCTGGTTAGCGCGGCCCCGCGGTCTGGTTAGCAGGGCCCGGCGGTCTGGTTAGCTGGGCCCCGCGGTCTGGTTAGCTGGGCCCCGCGGTCTGGTTAGCGAGGCCCCGCGGTCTGGTTAGCGTGGCCCCGCGGTCTGGTTAGCGCGGCCCCGCGGGCTGGTTAGCGGGGCCCCGCGGTCTGGTTAGCGGGGCCCCGCGGTCTGGTTAGCGGGGCCCCGCGGTCTGGTTAGCGGGGCCCCGCGATCTGGTTAGCGCGGCCCCGCGGTCTGGTTAGCGCGGCCCCGCGGTCTGGTTAGCTGGGCCCCGCGGTCTGGTTAGCGCGGCCCCGCGGTCTGGTTAGCGCGGCCCCGCGGTCTGGTTAGCAGGGCCCCGCGGTCTGGTTAGCGAGGCCCCGCGGTCTGGTTAGCGCGGCCCCGCGGTCTGGTTAGCGAGGCCCCGCGGTCTGGTTAGCTGGGCCCCGCGGGCTGGTTAGCGGGGCCCCGCGGTCTGGTTAGCGCGGCCCCGCGGTCTGGTTAGCGGGGCCCCGCATTCTGGTTAGCTGGGCCCCGCGGTCTGGTTAGCGCGGCCCCGCGGTCTGGTTAGCGCGGCCCCGCGGTCTGGTTAGCGCGGCCCCGCGGTCTGGTTAGCGAGGCCCCGCGGTCTGGTTAGCAGGGCCCCGCGGTCTGGTTAGCGAGGCCCCGCGGTCTGGTTAGCGGGGCCCCGCGGTCTGGTTAGCGGGGCCCCGCGGTCTGGTTAGCGAGGCCCCGCGGTCTGGTTAGCGGGGCCCCGCGGTCTGGTTAGCGCGGCCCCGCGGTCTGGTTAGCAGGGCCCCGCGGTCTGGTTAGCGCGGTCTGGTTAGCAGGGCCCCGCGGTCTGGTTAGCGCGGCCCCGCGGTCTGGTTAGCGCGGCCCCGCGGGCTGGTTAGCGCGGCCCCGCGGTCTGGTTAGCAGGGTCCCGCGGTCTGGTTAGCAGGGCCCCGCGGTCTGGTTAGCAGGGCCCCGCGGTCTGGTTAGCGTGGCCCCGCGGTCTGGTTAGCGGGGCCCCGCGGTCTGGTTAGCGGGGCTCCGCGGTCTGGTTAGCGGGGCTCCGCGGTCTGGTTAGCGGTGCCCCGCGGTCTGGTTAGCGCGGCCCCGCGGTCTGGTTAGCGCGGTCTGGTTAGCGCGGCCCCGCGGTCTGGTTAGCAGGGCCCGCGGTCTGGTTAGCGCGGCCCCGCGGTCTGGTTAGCGCGGCCCCGCGGTCTGGTTAGCGGGGCCCCGCGGTCTGGTTAGCAGGGCCCCGCGGTCTGGTTAGCAGGGCCCCGCGGTCTGGTTAGCGGGGCCCCGCGGTCTGGTTAGCAGGGCCCCGCGGTCTGGTTAGCGGGGCTCCGCGGTCTGGTTAGCGGGGCCCCGCGGTCTGGTTAGCAGGGCCCCGCGGTCTGGTTAGCGGGGCCCCGCGGTCTGGTTAGCGGGGCCCCGCGGTCTGGTTAGCGGGGCCCCGCGGTCTGGTTAGCGGGGCCCCGCGGTCTGGTTAGCGGGGCCCCGCGGTCTGGTTAGCGGGGCCCCGCGGTCTGGTTAGCAGGGCCCCGCGGTCTGGTTAGCGGTGCCCCGCGGTCTGGTTAGCGAGACCCCGCGGTCTGGTTAGCACGGCCCCGCGGTCTGGTTAGCGGGGCCCCGCGGTCTGGTTAGCAGGGCCCCGCGGTCTGGTTAGCGGTGCCCCGCGGTCTGGTTAGCGGGGCCCCGCGGTCTGGTTAGCGCGGCCCCGCGGTCTGGTTAGCGGGGCCCCGCGGTCTGGTTAGCGCGGCCCCGCGGTCTGGTTAGCGCGGCCCCGTGGTCTGGTTAGCTGGGCCCCGCGGTCTGGTTAGCGCGGCCCCGCGGTCTGGTTAGCGGTGCCCAGCGGCAGCCAGAGCTGCGGAACGCAAGCCGGGGCTCTGCTAGCCCCCCTGGAAAACAGAGAATCACCCCGGACCTTCGAGGAAAACGTCCGGAGTGATTCTCGCCCGTTTTCCAGCGGGCGTGACTCACTGGCTAATGTTCTACCTCCATGCAAGTTCGGTTGAGTGGCATCAGCCATTTGGTTAAGAGTGGGGTATTAATTTTTGGTAAACTGTACACATTTGTGAAGCTTAGCAGGGAATAAAGGTATTATAATCAAACTTTTCATGTTTATTGAATGTTTTCTCTTGTTCTAAAAACAAATTAGCAGTCCTGTGACTCTGTTCCTCCATGTTTTCTAAAAAGATATATAGGGCGCGATTCTTGCATTTGTGGTGTGTTTTTCGGGAGTTTCCCACCGGCTCTGCCAGCAAGTTCCCCGCTGCTATTCAATGACGCTGAGAGCATAATCTTAGCAAAAGGGAACAACGTTGCCGAGCGAGCACATTTAGCCGTATATTTCCCAGCACACAAAGTGCCGAGAAACCATAAGAACAGACCATCAGACATAGGAGCAGAGTTAGGCCACTCGGCCCATCGAGTCTGTTCCGCCATTCAATCATGGCTGATATTTTCTCATCCCCATTCTCCTGCCTTCTCCCCATAACCCCTGATCCCCTTATTAATCAGGAACCTATCTATCTCTGTCTTAAAGACACTCAGTGATTTGGCCTCCACAGCCTTCTGCGGCATAGAGTTCCACAGATTCACCACCCTCTGGCTGAAGAAATTCCTCCTCATCTCTGTTTTAAAGGATCGTCCCTTAAGTCCGAGATGGTGTCCTCTGTTTCTAGTTTTTTCTCCAAGTGGAAACATCCTCTCCTCATCCACTCTATCCAGGCCTCGCAGTATCCTGTAAGTTTCAATAAGATCCCCCCTCATCCTTCTAAACTCTGAGTACAGATCTAGACTCCTCAACTATTCCTCAAACAACAAGCTCTTCATTCCAGGGATCATTCTAGTGAACCTCCTCTGGACTCTTTCCAAGGCCAGCACATCCTTCCTTAGATACGGGGCCCAAAACTGCTCACAATACTCCAAATGGGGTCTGACCAGAGCCTTATACAGCCTCAGAAGTTGCTCTCTGGTCTTGTATCCTAGCCCTCTCGACATGAATGCTAACATTGCATTTGCCTTCCTAACTGCCGACTGAACCTGCACATTAACCTTAAGAGAATCGCGAACAAGGACTCCCAGGTCCCTTTGTGTTTCTGATTTCCATAGCATCTCCCCATTTAGAAAATAGTCTATGCCCCCTGCCTCCTTCCAAAGTGCATAACCTCACACTTTTCCACATTGCATTCCATCTGCCACTTCTTTGCCCACTCTCCCAACCTGTCCAAGTCCTTCTGCAGCCCGCTTGCTTCCTCAATACTACCTGCCCCTCTACAGATCTTTGTATCATCTGCAAACTTAGCAACAGTGCCTTCAGTTCCTTCTTCCAGATCATTAATGTATATTGTGAAACGTTGTGGCCACCATCCACACAGGGCAACCCTAGCCCAATCGCACGTGCACCAAAAATGCCAGACTGGCACCTTGTCAATGTCACCTGGGCATTGGTAGTGCCAGGTTGGCATCCAGGTGGCACTGACAGGGTGTCCAGGTAGCAGTGCCAGGGTACCCAGGTGGCACTGCCCGGGTGTCCAGGTGGCACTGTCAGGGTGTCCAGTCTGGCACTGCCAGGATGTCCAGGTGGCACTGTCAGGATGTCCAGGTGGCACTGCCAGGGTGTCCAGGTGGCAATGCCAGGGTGTCCAGGTGGCAATGCCAGGGTACCCAGGTGGCACTGCCAGGGTGTCCAGGTGGCAATGCCAGGGTGTCCAGGTGGCAATGCCAGGGTACCCAGGTGGCACTGCCCGGGTGTCCAGGTGGCACTGCCCGGGTGTCCAGGTGGCACTGCCAGGGTGTCCAGTCTGGCACTGCCAGGATGTCCAGGTGGCAATGCCAGGGTGTCCAGGTGGCACTGCCAGGGTGTCCAGGTGGCACTGCCAGGGTACCCAGGTGGCTCTGCCAGGGTGTCCAGGTGGCTCTGCCAGGGTACCCAGGTGGCTCTGCCAGGGTGTCCAGGTGGCACTGCCAGGGTGTCCAGGTGGCACTGCCAGGGTACCCAGGTGGCACTGCCAGGGTGTCCAGGTGGCACTGCCAGGGTACCCAGGTGGCACTGCCAGGGTGTCCAGTCTGGCTCTGCCAGGGTGTCCAGGTGGCTCTGCCAGGGTACCCAGGTGGCTCTGCCAGGGTGTCCAGTCTGGCTCTGCCAGGGTACCCAGGTGGCACTGCCAGGGTGTCCAGGTGGCACCAGCAGTGCCAGGGCACCACCCTGTCCAAAAAGCAAGCAGCTGAGGGCCTCCGATCCCCTTGGAAACCCCCAGAGTGCCATTCCGTCTGCTTCCCATTTGTGGGGACCCTTACCAAACGGCGCTAGCGTGAGGTCCCCGACACAAAGGGATTGAACCCCAAAGCCTTGAGTATCTCGGGAATCTGCAAATTACAGTGAGGCTTACTGCTTCGCTCTAATATTCAGATTTGCTGAAAAGTGATCCCGTCTATTGTGGGTGGGATTTGCTTTTCAACGTCTAACCGAGATTGCATTGAATCCCGCAAGGCGCTGCGAGCGGGTAGATCCCGGGAGCAAGGTCTCCCGACTCTCACTGGCCACCCTGTGCCGTGGCGAGCTGATATTCCGGTGCAGCGTGGCAGGGGGGTCATTCCCTTAGTCACTTTTCTGGGCCCTGGGGACTTTCTCACAGGTTTAGCCCACACTTCAAATTTCTTTTAGCTCTGGGGAGCTGAACTCCGAGATCGGGCCACCATTTTGTAAGGGTGCCCCTATCTCTACGTGAGGTTCTGGGTGCCTCACACCCCCACCCATGGGCAATTTCACCCCCCCACACATATGGGCACTACCGCACACCCCCCAAGTGAGGACTACTATAGGGGCCGTGGAGATCACCCTTCTTCAGGCCATCCTAAACCCCCTTACAGCACCCCGTCCCTTCTCCCGTCCAGGACTCCTCCCATCACCCCTCCAATCTCCCAGAGGCTGCTACTTACCTGCCCTGTACTCTTCAAACCCCCCCTCCGACCTCCTTTCATGGGCATGGCACCCCTCGCCCTCTGACCCTTCGCACTGCTACCCTAGCTCCCGGGCAGTGCTCCTTTGGGCAGTTCCAAGGTGCCCGCGTTCCTTGAGGAGGGTCAGACCTCCACCCTGGCACTTATCTTGGCCACCCAGGGCTCTCCGATAGCCCAAGAGACCCCCCTGGGTGCCGTTCTGCCTGGTCCATGCTTATGTGGACCAGTGCTGAACGGCGCCGGGCTGCAACCTCCTGGGGAAGCCGGTGAATCCTGCATTGACGGTGGATACCGGGTAAGTTCACCTAAGCCGGTTTTAAAATGGCTTTGGAGTGCAGCATTTGGTCCCTTGTGGGCGCGTTTCAGATTCCCACACCTCGCGGGACTTGGGTGAATCCCGCGAGGCATGAAGACTGTCAGGAGAGGGCTTTCCTGGCATTTGCCAGCCACACTGCGCTCAAGGGAGAGCACAACCCATCTGGTGGATCGCACCCATATGTTATGATCATTTGTGTCAGGCTACCATTCTGGAATCTTCCCATCCAGTGAAAACACCAACTGGGACCCTAATAATGAGATGTGGACATTGCTGGCTTGCCAGCATTTATTGCCTGTCCCTAATTTCCCTGGAACAGATTGTGATGAGCTGCCTTTTTAAACAGCTGCAGACCACGTGGTGTAGGCAAACCCTCAGCGCTGTTCGGAAAGGAGTTCCAGTTTTTTGATTGAAAGTAAAGGAATAGCGATATATTTCCAAGTCAGGATGGTGAGTGGCTCAGGGAGGAACTTCAGGGTGGTGGTGGTTTTATATGTCTGCCTTTGTCCTTCTGGATGGTAATGGTCATGGGTTTGGAAGGTGCTGTCTAAGGAGCCTTGGTGAGTTCATGCAGTGCATCTTGTAGATGGTCCACACTGCTGACACTGTTTTTCGGTGGTGGAGAGAGTGAATGTTTGTGGAAGGAGTGCCAATCAAGCAGGATGCTATGTCATGGATGGTGTCTAGCTTATTGAGTGTTGTTGGAGTGTTGTTGCATCACTGAATATTGGTCTCTGCAACCATTGTCCCAGCATCAAGGAACCAACCATTTCTCAACATATCAAAGTGGAAAATTTGCCTTAATCTTCCTAATATCGGTTTATTGTTAAGACGAACAAGAATTTTTCTTCGATTTTATATGTTACAGTATCTAATGTCAACTCTTACTTATTATCACTTTTGGGAATCCATCTCTCTATTACTGTAGGTGTGCGCCATGTGTGGTAATTACAACGGCCAAAAAGCTGATGAGTTCCAAATCCCTGATGGAATCATTGCACCCAATGTGGCCCACTTTGGAAACAGTTGGAAACCAGAGGAATACAGCGATGCAGGGTAAGATTTAACCATTTATGTATCCCAGAGATACACAAAAGTACTTTTTCTTCATTCATTACACATAGTAAATAAAACTGAAGGGGATGCAAGTAATTAACATCGTCCTAGAAACAAGAGTAAGTATATACCAAAGTCTGGGTGTAAGATGGCCATTGAATTGAAGCTTTGGAATAAACATAATGCTAAAATTGATCATTTACACATGAACACATAAATGCTTATTTCACATTTCTCTCTACCTGTAAGTAGAATAAGGAGCACGTTAATAGATATGTTACTAACATCACTTATTTTCAGACTGTTGTAGTAGCCTTTCAAAGACATGCTTTTCAGAGCAAGGTATTTAAATAACAGGGTTAGAATATTTGAAGTATAATAAAATCTGTGCTGTCTGTTTTTACTAGCTGTCAACCGGACGACAGAAAACGAATGGCCTCTCTTTACACTTCAGGAGAGAAAATGATCATTGATTCCCAGTGCCAGGAACTGCTATCAGATAAATACAAATCTTGTCATCGCTTTGTTAACCCAGATGTTTTCATCAAGAACTGTATGCAGTACATGACCGAGTATGGGCAGCAGGGTAGCATGGTGGTTAGCATAAATGCTTCACAGCTCCAGGGTCCCAGGTTCGGTTCCCGGCTGGGTCACTGTCTGTGCGGAGTCTGCACGTCCTCCCCGTGTGTGCGTGGGTTTCCTCCGGGTGCTCCGGTTTCCTCCCACAGTCCAAAGATGTGCGGGTTAGGTGGATTGGCCATGCTAAATTGCCCGTAGTGTCCTAAAAAGTAAGGTTAGCGGGGGGCGGGGGGGGGGGGGGGGTTGTTGGGTTACAGATATTGGGTGGATACGTGAGTTTGAGTAGGGTGATCATTGCTCGGCACAACATCGAGGACCGAAGGGCCTGTTCTGTGCTGTACTGTTCTATGTTCTATGTCCTATAAAGGCTTCCAACATTCTGTGATAACATCCAAAATTATGTTGATGCTTGTAAGGAAGAGGGACGACAAATTACCTGGAGGAACAGTACATTCTGCCGTACGTTGATTATTATGTGTTATTATGATTATATTATGTGAACGGTTATTTGCAGGAGAGAGATGAAGGTTAAATAACTCACATACACATATGTATACTAATATTCAAATACACCGTAGGAAGGACAGTTTGGCTTTGGAGGGAGTGTAACGTAGGTTTACAAGAATCATATCTGGACTTTAGGGGTTAAAGTATGTGGAGAGATTATACAAATCAGGCACTTGGTCGAGGCGTTGCCGATCGGGGGTGGAATGCCCGACGGCTGCGGCCAGCTTTTAAAAATGCCGGCTGCTACGCACTTTTGAGATTGCCGGCCTTCCCGCGCACGCATGCCGGATCAAGCAGTGCACGGGCCTGAAGCCCAGTGGGATGGACTGCCTCCTCCTGACGTCCGCCCACTGTCCAGGGTCAGTTTCTTTCAGCAAACAACGGAGTCCTCCCACTAGAAGCGGTGGCAGAGACAGGTCGCAAGCCCCGTACACTGACGTCACGTGTTCTGGGAGCGAGAGAGATTCCTCCATTTTGCAGCTGCCACCAGTGGTGGTGTGAACTCCTGGGCCTCTAGTGAACAAGCATGAAGAAGGAGCTGAAAACAGGAACAAAGCAGCATAAAGATGATATATACAGGGAAGCACTGGCAAATGAAAGTTTAAAACCCTAAAAAATTCAAAGACATTTCAAGACTAACCACGGCGTGTTTGAGGGCAAACCTCTTTTTTTTTTCAACGGCGCAGTGAGATCTTAAATCATCAGCTAAAGAACAATGCAGGAACAGGCCCTTCGGCCCTCCAGGCCTGTACCAGTCATGATACCAACTTTTGCCAAAATTCTCAGCAGTTCCTTGTGCCATATCCCTCTTTCCCCATCTTATCCATGTGTTTGTCAAGATGCCTTTTGAACGCCGTTTATGTATCTGCTTCCACAGCCTCCCCTGGCAACGCGTTCCAGGCACTCACCACCCTCTGCGTAAAAAGCCTGCCTCTCATGTCTCCTTTTAACTTTTCCCCACGGACCTCAAATCTATGCCCCCTGGTGACTGACCCCTCCATCTTTGGAAAGAGTGTCTGCCCATCCACTCTATCCATGCCCCTCATAATCTTGAAGACCTCTTATCAGGTCGCCCCTCAACCTCCGTCTTTCTAATGAAAACATTATTCAGCCTCTCCACATAGCTAACACCCTCCAGACCAGGCAACATCCTGGTGAACCTCCTCTGCACCCTCTCCAAAGCCTCCACATCCTTCTGGTAGCGTGGCGACCAGAATTGTGCGCAACATTCCAAGTGCGGAGTTACCAAGGTTTTATACAACTGTAGCATGACTTGCCAGTTTTTGATATCGATGCCCCGTCCAATGAAGGCAAGCATTCTATATGCTTTCTTGACTATCGTTTCCACTAGTGATCAAAGATCTTTGGACCGTGTTCGGGAGGAAAAGCTGGACCTGAACTAGAACTTGGGAACGCCGGCGGTCGAGGCCGCCCGAGTACCCTTGACTGATCAAGTGGCCCATGTCTTTCTTAGGCCAGGTCGGAACTTGGTTAAAGTTGATGGATCGTTTGGTTTCTTTGAAACTTGTGTTATGGGGGGTTTCTTTGTTCCTTTTTGTGTGTCTCTTCCCGTTGCCAACTTCCCTTAATTATTGTTGTTGTAGGGGGGGCTTTTTTACTGTTTTTTGATCTGTTCTTTAAGGGTTATGGTTACTGTTCTGTTCGATGGAGGGTGATGGTTAAATACGTTATTATTGGGTAGTTATTTAGTTATGCAGGCATAGTTATGTATTTATGTATTTATTTGAGATTTGTTATTTATATTGTTATATTGTTAAGTTGGGGAGGCGGGACGGGGGGGGTGCAAGTTGGTTATGCGTGTTTTCTTTTTCTCTTTTTTCTTCCTCTCGTTTTAAGGGGGCTTTTTTATGGGCTTGGATGGGGACGGGGGTGGAATTGAAGATGGCGGGGTAGGGTGTGGCCGGGCGAAAGCGCGGGCTTTCCCCTGTTTCCCGCGCGCGGGACGGAGGAAGGGGGAGGAGAGAAGAGTGGGGTGTGGCCAGCAATGGCGGCTTTTCCCGCGCTGAAGCGGGGTCAGAGAGGGATGGCAAGGGGGGGGGAGGCCCCTCCCCCCCCACATCGGGAGGAGTCGGAGTGTGGCAGGGGCAGCCGGGTCAGCGAAAACCAGCTGACTCTCGGGAGTACGATGGTGGATACACCGCGGCTAGGAGGGGTCCTAGCCGGGGGGGGGGGGGGGGGGGGGGGAGGGAAGGGGGGTTAGGGGGGGATACCGGGTTGCTGCTGGAAAGGCCGAGGACGGGAAGGGAAGAACGGGAGGAGAGAGGGGGAGGGGCCATCGCCATGGGGAACGGGTCAGAAGGGGAGGGTCGACCCGGGGCGAACAGGGGACAGGACATGGCTAATAGACAGGGGAAAGGGACGGGTCGCTCCGCGACCCGGTTGATTACTTGGAACGTGAGGGGGCTGAATGGGCCGGTCAAGAGATCAAGGGTTTTTTCACACCTAAAGGGACTGCAGGCGGATGTGGCAATGTTGCAGGAGACTCACTTGAGAGTAGTAGACCAGGTACGCCTGAGAAGGGGGTGGGTGGGACAGGTGTTCCACTCAGGCTTGGACGCAAAGAACCGGGGGGTGGCGATTTTGGTGGGAAAGAGGGTGTCGTTCGTGGCGGCGCAGGTGGTAGCAGATAAGGAGGGTAGGTACGTGATGGTGAAGGGTAGGCTGCAGGGAGAGAATGTGGTGCTGGTGAATGTGTATGCCCCGAATTGGGATGACGCGGGTTTTATGAGGCGCCTGTTGGGCCTCATTCCGGGTCTGGAGGCAGGGGGCCTGATCATGGGGGGGGACTTCAATACAGTGCTCGACCCTGGGCTGGACAGATCGAGTTCCAGGACGAATAGGAGGCCGGCAGCGGCAGAGGTGCTAAGGGGGTTCATGGAGCAGATGGGGGGGGTAGACCCTTGGAGATTTGGCAGGCCAAGGGCGAGGGAGTATTCTTTTTTCTCCCACGTCCACAGGGTGTACTCCAGAATAGACTTTTTTGTACTGAGCAGGGGGCTGATTTCGAGAGTGCAGGACACGGAGTACTCGGCCATTGCGATTTCGGACCATGCACCACACTGGGTAGAGGTAGAACTGGGGGAAGCACGGGACCAGCGCCCGTTGTGGCGCCTGGATGTGGGGCTGCTGGCGGACGAGGAGGTGTGCGGAAGGGTCCGGAAGGGCATTGAGAGATATCTGGGCACGAACGACACGGGCGAGGTGAAGGTGGGGATAGTCTGGGAGGCCCTGAAAGCAGTGATCAGAGGAGAGCTGATCTCCATAAGGGCACACAGAGAAAGGAAGGAGAGGCAGGAGAGGGAGAGACTGGTGGGGGAACTTATAGAAGTGGACAGGAGATATGCGGAGACACCAGAGGAGGGGCTGTTGAGGGAGCGGCGCAGTTTACAGGCCCAGTTTGACCTACTGACCACTAGGAAGGCGGAGACGCAATGGAGAAGGGCACAGGGCGCGGTCTATGAGTACGGGGAAAAGGCGAGCAGGATGCTGGCACACCAGCTGCGCAAGCGAGATGCAGCCAGAGAGATTGGGGGAGTGAGAGAGAAGGGAGGGAACGTAGTGCAGAAGGGGCAAGAGGTGAACGGGGTCTTCAGGGATTTCTACAGGGAATTGTACCGGTCTGAGCCGCCCAGGAGGAGGGGGGGAATGGAGAACTTCCTCGATAGATTGAGGTTCCCAAAGGTCCAGGAGGAACGGGTGGAGGGGCTGGGGGCGCCGATAGAGATGCAGGAGCTAGTTAAAGGGATAGGCCAGATGCAGGCGGGGAAGGCGCCGGGGCCGGATGGGTTCCCGGTGGAATTTTATAAGAAGTATGTGGACTTGGTGGGTCCAGTGCTGGTGCGAGCCTTCAATGAGGCGCGAGAGGGGGGGGTTCTGCCCCCGACAATGTCACAGGCCCTGATCTCCTTGATCCTGAAGCGGGACAAAGACCCTGTACAGTGCGGGTCCTACAGGCCTATCTCCCTCTTGAATGTAGATGCCAAACTGTTGGCAAAGGTCCTGGCAACCAGAATAGAGGATTGTGTGCCAGGGGTAATCCATGAGGACCAGACGGGGTTCGTAAAGGGACGACAACTTAACACAAATGTCCGGAGACTGTTGAATGTGATTATGATGCCAGCAGTGGAGGGGGAGGCTGAGATAGTGGTAGCACTGGATGCGGAGAAGGCATTCGATAGGGTGGAGTGGGAATACCTGTGGGAGACGCTGGAACGGTTTGGGTTTGGGGAGGGATTTATCAAGTGGGTGAAGCTGCTGTATTCGGCCCCGATGGCGAGTGTGGTTACAAACGGGAGGAGGTCAGAGTATTTTGGGCTCCATCGAGGTACCAGGCAGGGATGCCCCCTATCCCCCTTACTATTTGCATTAGCGATCGAACCGTTGGCGATGGCACTGAGGGGTTCAGGGGGGTGGAGAGGACTGACAAGGGGAGGGGAGGAACATCGGGTATCACTCTATGCGGATGATTTGTTGTTGTATGTGGCAGACCCGGAAGGGGGAATGCCGGAGGTAATGGAAATACTAGCGGAGTTTGGGGACTTTTCGGGATATAAATTAAATGTGGGTAAAAGTGAGGTCTTTGTGATACACCCGGGAGATCAGGGGGAGGGAATTGGGCGGCTCCCCTTTAAGAGAGCAGTAAAGAGCTTCAGGTACTTAGGGGTGCAGGTGGCAAGGAACTGGGGGACCCTCCACAAGCTGAACTTTTCAAGGCTGGTGGAGCAGATGGAGGAGGAGTTCAAGAGGTGGGACATGGTACCGCTGTCGCTAGCAGGGAGGGTGCAGTCAGTCAAAATGACGGTCCTCCCGAGGTTCTTGTTTCTGTTCCAGTGCTTGCCCATCTTTCTCCCCAGGGCCT
The DNA here is from genome assembly GCF_902713615.1 of Scyliorhinus canicula. Taxonomy (NCBI): domain Eukaryota; kingdom Metazoa; phylum Chordata; class Chondrichthyes; order Carcharhiniformes; family Scyliorhinidae; genus Scyliorhinus; species Scyliorhinus canicula. The sequence goes on along the minus strand of NC_052158.1, from coordinate 155,748,185 downwards.
TCTTCAAGAAGGTAACTAGCAGCATTATGGGCTATGTGTGGGCACATGGCACCCCTAGAGTGAGAAGGATTTTCTTGGAACGGAGTAGGGACAGTGGAGGATTAGCGCTACCCAATCTTTCCGGGTACTACTGGGCGGCGAACGCATCGATGGTGCGCAAGTGGGTGATGGAGGGGGAGGGGGCAGCTTGGAAACGTATGGAGAGGGCGTCCTGCGGCAATATAAGCCTGGGGGCGCTAGTAACGGCACCATGGCCGCTCCCCCCCACAAGGTATACCACGAGTCCGGTAGTGGCGGCCACCCTTAAAATCTGGGGGCAGTGGAGGCGACACAGGGGGGAAGTGGGGGGTCTGATGGCGGCGCCACTGAGAGGGAACCACAGATTTGTCCCGGGGAACACTGGCGGGGGATTCCAGAGCTGGCACAGGGCGGGCATCAGGCAACTGAGGGACATGTTCATAGAGGGGAGGTTTGCGAGCCTGGGAGAGCTGGAGGAGAAATTTGAGCTCCCCCCGGGGAACACGTTTAGATACCTGCAGGTGAAGGCATTTGCCAGACGACAGGTGGAAGGATTTCCCTTGCTTCCCGATAGAGGGGTGAGTGATAGGGTGCTGTCAGGGGTCTGGGTCGGAGAAGGGAAGGTCTCGGACATTTACAAAATAATGCAGGAGGTGGAGGAGGTATCGATAGAGGAGCTGAAAGACAAGTGGGAAGCGGAGCTGGGAGAGCAGATAGAAGATGGGACATGGGCGGATGCCTTAGAGAGGGTCAATTCGTCGTCGTCGTGCGCAAGGTTGGGCCTCATCCAATTTAAGGTGCTGCATAGAGCCCATATGACGGGGACTAGGATGAGTCGGTTCTTCGGGGGTGAGGACAGGTGTGTTAGGTGTTCGGGAAGCCCTGCGAACCATGTACATATGTTCTGGATGTGCCCGGCACTGGAAGAGTTCTGGGAGGGGGTGGCGGGGACGGTATCGAGAGTGGTGGGAACCAGGGTCAAACCAGGGTGGGGGCTAGCGATTTTTGGGGTTGGGGTGGAGCCGGGAGTACAAGAGGCAGGGGAGGCCGGAATATTGGCCTTTGCGTCCTTGGTAGCTCGGAGAAGGATCTTGATTCAGTGGAGGGACACAAGGCCACCAAGTGTTAACACCTGGTTAAACGACATGGCAAGCTTCATCCAATTGGAAAGAATCAAATTCGCCCTGAGAGGGTCGGTACGGGGGTTCTTCCGGCGGTGGCAGCCCTTCCTTGACTTTCTGGATCAGAGATAGGAACTGGAGGCCGAAACAGCAGCAACCCGGGGAGAAAGGGGGGGGGGGGGGGGGGGAAGGGAGGGGGGGGGGGGGATAGCAACGAAGGGAGCACGTCAGCGGGGGGTCGCGGGCAATGACTGCCCGAGGCCATCGGCAGAAAGGGAAAAAACGGTTTGGTTGCTAGACTGGTAGCGCGGGGGGGGGGGGGGGGGGGGGAGGGTGGGGGGGGGTGCGCGCGGGGGAGGGCGTGGGGAGGATTTTCCAGGGGGGATTTGTTGTGTTATAATTTAAAATGTAGTAGGGGTAAATGTTTGTATCGAAAAATTTCAATAAAAATTATTTAAAAAAAAAAAAAAGATCTTTGGACCTGTTCGCCCAGATCTCTCTGACTTTCTATATTTCTAAGAGTTTTGCCATTTACAGTATATTTCCCCTCTATATTAGACCTACCAAAATGCATTACCTCACATTTGTCCCGATTAAACTCCATTTGCCATTTCTCGGCCCAAGTCTCCAACCTATCTGTGTCCTGCTGTATCTTCTGGCAATCCTCAACGCTATCTGCCACTCCACCAACCTTGGTGTCATCCGCAAACTTACTAATCAGACCGGCTACATTTTCGTACAAATCGTTTATGTACATGACAAACAACGTTCAGAAATGTAACATTGAATAACAAAGCAAGTGACGTTGTGTGGACCAAGCAGGCTCATCTATCACATTAAAGATAAGTGAAAATGGTGGCTCGCCAAGGTCGGCCAGTGTGGGTCGCCAAGGTCGGCCAGTGTGGGTCGCCAAGGTCGGCCAGTGTGGGTCGCGAAGGTCGGCCAGTGTGGGTCGCGAAGGTTGGCTGGTGTGGATCCCAAAGAATGGCTGGTGGGTCCCAGGCAAAAAAGTTTGAAAAACACTGATTTAATGCAATAAGTAAAATGAAGTAAGTTAGTATACTCCCATAAAGCCACATTTCTATAAATCAAACGATGGTTTGATAGACTAAAAGGTAACAAGGTAACAATACAATATAAAGCACAAAATTTAATATTGGCCGACTTCTTAATTGTTAACATTGAAATAATTATTAAACGTTATTAAAAAAAATTTGGAGATGTGTGTGAAGAATCACATATACCAGGTTTATTTTGAAATGTCAAAAGGACAGAGAATTGAGTACTCCATAGGTTTATTCATTGGGTAGCTGAGCTGTACAGCTTGTGAAATCTTTGGTTCAATTTTCAGTCTATGTTAATTTGCTTGCCTTCTGCCAGACTGGTATTAAAGACTCTGGGATTGAGATCAACTCCCATTGTTTGGGAAGTGAAATTCTCCAAGGTTCATGCTTTTAATCACTGTCCAGTAACCATTGCTTGGAGTGTACTCCTGTAAATGTTAAGGGGGATTAAGTTAAGATATCCTCTGTGACAGGATGGACTATAATATTTACGTTCCAAGGCTCAGCATGAATCATGATCACTTGAGGAAGGTACTGAAAGCATCAAGCCAGGCCTTAGCAAGCAGACAATGAATCATTGCCTTCTAAAGAGATGCAGAGGGGAGAGAATTGGTAAGCAGAAATAAGCAGCAAACTATTAACCAAAATATTGCCCATCCATCAATCCAAACAGAACTACACCAGGACAAGACATTACTACCTTCCAATAAGGAGCAATTGCAATAAGAACACACTGTAAAGAACTTGAAAATAATAAAGTTTAACTCTATTGTCATAATATTATTCTGAATGCCTGTGCATCTGAAATTGTTATAGTTGTCTTTCTGTTTCATTCATCATTATATCGAACAAATTATTTGATTCATTCAAGGAGCATTGAAAGCCGCCCGATTATTTTTCTCTTTGTTCTTTCACTTGATCCAGAAAACCTCATTAACTGATCTGGAAATGTTTTATATTTGCTTTTGCAGCTCTGTATTGTCCACCAAACAGCTCCTACATGACCTGTGCTCCAGCTTGTCTGCCTACATGCAATAATATCTATGCAGAATCCAGCTGTGATAAACCTCCTGTGTGTCTAGAAGGATGTGTATGTGACAACGGCTTTGTACTCAGTGATGACAGCTGTGTTCCAATCAGTGAATGTGGCTGCAGAGACAGAAATGATGATTATCATTGTGTACGTGTGCCAAGAAAAAAGTTACTGAACTAATTTCGGGAAGGACTACAAATTTTGTGAAGTGGGTTATACGCATTCTTTGATAGAAGATGCCTTGTCTCTATGTCAGAAGGTTGTGGGCTCAATCCCACACATGAGATTGGAACATATAATCTGGTACTATTTTATTGAAATACTGAGGATCTGCTACACTGTCTGATTTCTCAGGTTATCTGAAGCATTATCTGGTTATTTATCTAATTGCTGTTTGTGAGACTTACAACATGTTGTTTAATGTACTATTACATGAATGCAAATTGTCATTTGGTAGCTCAGAATTTGAGTTGAAAAAAGAGCAATGCTGTTGAAGCTTTTCATCTTACACTCGTCAGGGCATATTCACAAGAATATCGGCCGGGATTCTCCGACCCAGCGGGGGGTCGGGAAATCCCCGGGTGGACGCGGGAATCCTGCCCCACCGCCGGCTTCCCCATTCTCCGGCGCCGATTTTGAGGGGCCCGCGAGATTCCAAATGACCTAGCAGCACGGGCGGAATTCTCTGCCGGCTCCAAAAATCGCGGAGGCCGTCGTGAACTCGGCCGAGGTTCACGACGGCCTCGGGGCTCGCTCCCCGCACCTAATTCACCCCCACCCGGGGGGCTAGAAGCAGGCCCCCGTCTTTCCCGGCCGCGACCTTGGCCGCCGGAAATGACGCCCGAAGGGCGCTTCGCGGATGACATCAGCGCGCAGACGACACGAACCGCGCATGCGCGGTGCCGTCTTTCTCCACCACCGCCCGGCAGGACGTGGCGGCTTGATCTTGCCGGGCGGCGGAGGGGAAAGAGTGCGTCCGTTTTGGATGTTAAGTAATGAGTTAAGAGACATTGCAATTAGTTGTCTCATTTATATTAAGTGTTCAATGATTGACACTGATATGTAAAGGGGCTTCAGGTGGACTGGAGCTGGTGATGATCTGTAGAGTTCTGTGCAGAGTGAGTTTGAACCATTAAAGGTGTGTTGGTGAAAAAGGAGCTGAACCCTTGCCTCTTCATACCACAGCATCTAGTACATGTTAACATTGGACGCAAGCCCGACGATCGGTGGGCACCGATCGCGGGCCTGTCCCCTCCAGAGCACAATCGCGGTGCTCCTGTCCCAATTGGGCCCCTGGGTGCCCCAAATGGGCATCCGGCGCCCGTTTCACGAATGCAGCGACCAGGTGTGGTTGCTGCCGTGGTGAAACGGGCGTGAAGGGCCGGCCGCTCGGCCCATCGGGCTCGGAGAATCGCCGTTCGCCGTGAAAAACGGCGAGTGGCGATTTTTACGAGGGGGGGAAAATCGCGGGGGCGCCAGGGGGGGGCGTAAGAAATGTCGGGAGGCCCTCCCACGATTCTCCCACGCCATGTGGGGAGCGGAGAATTCCGCCCCTCGTCTTTCGGGACTTGTGGGAGAAAACCAGAGCACCCGGAGGAAAACCCACGCAGACAGGGAGAGAACGTACAGACTCTGCACAGACAGTGACCCAAGCCGGGATTTCGAACCTTGGACCCTGGCGCTGTGAAGAAACTGTGCTAATCACTGTGCTACTGTGCTGCCCTGCACAGTATTTCTTAAAAGGGGAGAGATAGGTAATGGCACTTTGGTGTCCTTTTTGATAAAGCGCTGAAGACTAATAAGTAGTTGCAACAGGTAATTTGGAAGGCAACTTTATTAAAGGTTGGCCTTTATTGCAAGGGGATTTGAATACAGGAATAAGGAAGTCGTACTGCAGTTGGATTGCGTCTTGGTGAGACCACACCTGGAGTATTGTGTGCAGCTTCGGTCCCCTTATTTAAGGAAGGAAATACTTGCCAGAGAGAGAGAATGCGGCAAATGTTCGCCAGTTAACCCTGGGAATGACATGATTGTTCTTTGAAAAAAGATTGAGGAGACTGGGCCTGCATTTTCTAGAGTTTAGAAGAATGAGAGGCAAGCTGATTGAAGTGTACAAGATTCTTACAGGGTTCTACAGTGTAAATGCAGGAAGGATGTTTCCCCTGTTTGGGGAGTCTCGATCCAGGGGGCACAGTCTCAGAATAAAAGGTAGATCATTCACGACTGAGAATAAGAGGAATTTCTTTACTCAGAGGGTGGGGACTCTTTGGAATTCTTTACCCCAGAGGCTGTGGGGGCTCAATCATTGAGTATGTTCAAAGCAGAGGTCGATAGATTTTTACATACCAATGAAATCGAGATCTGAGATGAATGTGGAAGATGGCATAGAGGTAGAAGATCAGCCAAAATCTAGTTAAATGGTAGAGCAGACTCGGAGGCCAAATGGTCTACTATTGCCCCATGTTCTTACATCAGTAGCTCCCACCTCTGAAGGTGGGCTGCCAGTCTCTCACAGCTGGAGGACTTCAGATTACCGCCCTTAATTGGACAGGTGAACAATTGGATCTCTTGCCAGGTCGGGACCCAGAAATGGTCCTGTCCCAAAAACAAAAACCCTGCCCTTTGACTGGGAGACAAAGATTGACCCAAGGCAGTCACTTATACAGATAGATAGATAGAACAGTACAGCACAGAACAGGCCCTTCAGCCCTCGATGTTGTGCCGAGCAATGATCACCCTACTTAAACCCACGTAACCCGTATCCCAACAATCTCCCCATTAACCTTACACTACGGGCAATTTAGCATGGCCAATCCACCTAACCTGCACATCTTTGGACTGTGGGAGGAAACCGGAGCACCCGGAGGAAACCCACGCACACACGGGGAGGACGTGCAGACTCCACACAGACAGTGACCCAGCCGGGAATCGAACCTGGGACCCTGGAGCTGTGAAGCATTGATGCTAACCACCATGCTACCGTGAGGCCCGTAATGTGACCGAAGATGTGTAAATAATTTAGTAACATGTCTTTGTAATCAGTTAATATATCATATTCATTATATGGGAAAGCTTTAAAATATTTAATAATAATAACAATCTTTATTAGTGTCACAAGTAGGCTTACATTAATACTGCAATGAAGTTACTTCTCACAATTAATAGTACGCAATAGAGTTACAACCATTTAAAGGACAGGCTTACTTTGCAATAGGGAAACTGAGGCAGAAAGACCAAATATTACATCAAAATTGAACTACTTGAATCTGATCATAATTACTGTTTCGCCTTACTATGGAATAAAACAGCTTAATGAATTGAACCGTAGTCTGTCTCGCTCAAGAGTAATCCAATTCACCTGCAAAAAAACTGAAGAAACAAAACATGGGAAATGTGTGAAGATCTGGTCTAGATCACAAGGGGCTGCTGTTAGAGATAGATAGAGAAATAAAGCACAGAACAGGCCCTTCGGCCCACGATGTTGCGCCAAACTTTTGTCCTAGGTTAATCATAGAATTTTGGCCAATTTTTCACGGCCAATCCACCCAACCCGCACATCTTTGGACTGTGGGAGGAAACCGGAGCACCTGGAGGAAACCCACGCAGACACGGGGAGGATGTCCAGACTCCACACAGACAGTGACCCAAGTCAAAATCGAACTTGGGACCCTGGAGCTGTGAAGCAATTGTGCTATCCACAATGCTACTGTGCTGCCCTGTTGTTCCATCCCTGGGTTATATGACCTAACGAGTAGACACAAGGCAGAATGTGTAAGTTGCTGCAAAAATAAGGGAAAGACTGGCAATACTGTTCTTGAAAATATGCCTGCAGCATGCTGCAGATCACGTATACAGGCAAAGAGCTGCATATAGCAACATGTCTTTTTTATTTTCAGAGGGTGTTAGACCTTTTGGGCAAGATTCTCCTGTCCCCCAACCTGGTGTTTCTCGGCCGTTCACTGGTGGGGGGATCTATCTTCCCATCGCTTGTCCATGGGCTTTCCCATTGAAGCCAACCCAGGCCGCCGCAAATCTCGTTGGCAGGGGTGCAATGCCAGCAGGAAAATCCCGACAGCTGGAGAATTCCGGCCATTGCATATTTCCAGTAGTTTTTTGATATTATCTGATATTTGTATTAATTGTTTTTAGAGTTGCCAACTGTGATAAAATGTATTCTTGGAGGTTTCGTCACACAACTTGCTCCAGCCATTAGTCGGGCAACACATTGTTGCATCAAAAGGGAATTGAATAAATACTTGAAGGGCAAACAGTGGGGAAAGAGCAGCCCCTTGTGATCTAGACCAAATCTTCACACATTTCCCATGTTTTGTTTCTTCAGATTTTTTGCAGGTGAATTGGATTACTCTTGAGCAAGACAGACTTCAGTTCAATTGGATAGCTCTTGCAAAGCAAAAACACTTATTACCCAATTGGACGATGCTTGGCTATCTGGCAGACAGCCTTAATTTCCCATTTTCAATATTTTTATATCTGGTAAAGAGAAATATTCAAAGAAAATGAAGAACATTTATTTTAATGTCCATATGTTTGTTCTCCAGCGTTCCGCACAGCAGGGCCATGTAGATTGATATTCAATTCCTGGAGACACCTGGCCAATCCTGGAGGATTGGCAACCCTAATTATTCATGCTGTTGACATTTTCTTAGTAAAGATGTTATAAAACATTAGTGGAAGTTGATGACCATTCCCTCCGACAAACATGCACTGTGTAGCCTTGTCATATTCTCATGTCTATGTAGTTTAATAACATTTGTGTGCAACCATTTCAGATGGGAGAGATATAGTTGACCCCACATTGTGCTCAAAAATGTAGCTGTGGAAAATGCAGTGCGATAAACTGCACAGACTATGGCTGTAGGGCAATATATCTGCAAATCCATTGGTGTGTAACTGAAAGTGGTAACTACTATGTTCTTCAAAATGTATAAACATTTGATGGATTATTTTTAATCAAACCAGGCTGTGAAATGCCCCACCTCATAATTTTCCCCAAAAGGGAAACTGTTTGTGAGCAAACCAGCTGTCTCAATTCTACATGGCCACCTTCCATTGGCCAGTTACAGCAGTCATAGATGTACACATTTTACTTGATTCAACGGAAACATTTCAAAGTGTGATTTTGGGCACATTTGGCGGGCGGGGTGTTCCGCAATGGCAAGATGGAGACTGCTATTCAATGGCACTTAGCCGTTTTGTGGGGCCTTGGGGCATTTCTCCTCAGTCAAGGCCACACTTTGAAATGCTTCTGGCACTGGGGAGCTGAACACACTGGGAGTCCCAATTTGAAAGGCTGCCCCAATCTCCACTCCCCCTTTCAGGAACCCCCTTCACCCCACCACCTTTCTGCGGCCCCTTCATACCTCCCCCCTTACCTCCCCTTTCATGGACATGACCACCCTCACGTCCTGACCCTTGGCAGTGCCAACCTGGCACTCAGGCACCTTGTCACTGCCAGCCTGGTAAATAGGCACTGCCCCTGACAACCAGGAAGTACGGTTGGCAGTGCCAGGGTACTAATCTGCCCTGAACCCGACAACTGGGAGGCTCTAATAGATTTTGAGACCTCCCGAATTGCCATCACGCCTGGTCTACATACGTGGAAATCAGTACTAATTGGCACCCGGTTGTGGCTTTGTAGCTGCAGCCATTGACTCCCAGGTCTCGGGTGAATGCAGCTTTGGAATATTTAAATAAGCCTAATGTTGACTCGCGATCGGCTCGGTGCTCAGCACGCAGCCCAATTTAGGGCAACACGGTAGCTGAATCGCGCCCATTATTTTATATGTTCTATAAACCTATTGGGTACTTTTGTCCTAATCTTTTTGTCTCCTTTTCTAAAGGTACTAGCTCTTTCGTTGGTATTGTTCAACAGCGCTCAGCCATCCAATACCTTACTCTCGGACCCTGATCTTTGATCTTTGCATACACTTTTACATGCATCTACTTTGTGGTATTCAGCAATGTCTCCACATCATCCTCCTCCCTTCTGTTCCTGACACTTTCTTCATTTCTGCTTTGATTGTTCGGAAAATAAAGGTTGTTTTAAGCGATTTATATTTGTATTGGTAAATATTAGGAATGAGGTATAGTTTTAAGTGGGTTTAATTTAATTTTTTTGTGCCTGGAAGAGTAAAAGCTATAGTTAGATTAATGCTGGATGGGGTGGCACAGTGGCTTAATGGTTAGTACTGCTGCCTTGTGACGCTGAGGTCCTGGATTCGATCCCACCCCGGGTCACTGTCTGTGAGGGGTTTGCACATTCCCCACGTGTCTGCGTGGGTCTCACCCCCACAACCCAAAGATGTGCAGGATAGGTGGATTGGCCATGCTAAATTGCCCTTAATTGGAAAAAAAGTATTGGGTACTTTAAATTTAAAAAAATATTAATGCTGAATAATACAAAGGTTTTGTATGTGTTGGGGTTGGTTAAGTTTGAACTGTGTTTCTATTGTCCTCAGAGAGAGCTGAAACGTGAAGAATAAATAGAAGGCATAAGCATGTGTGTGTTGCTTCGCAACTGGGGCATTGTAAGTGAGTGAAGCTTTTAAGTTTTAATTTAGCTAATTTGATTTCAGTTGAAGATAGGTAGTGATTGAAAAGGATGCACTCACAGTTCTTCTGAAGCAGTTGGTTTAGCGGAAGAGATAGGGAACATCTCAGCTTTGCTAGAAGATAAGCTATACAATGGAGTAATGGATGAGAAAACAAGTGCAGAGATCTGAAGAGCAGCTACTTAAGGAAACTAGAGAGATGAAGAGAGGTTTCCAAGAAGTCTGAGGTTAAAGGTAGTAGAACAGAGCACTGTTCAATAAAGACAGACATAGCTTAGAAGAAGGCTGAGAAGCCAGAAAGGTCTCTGGAGTAATTTTCAGGTTTTTGAGAATTTACTACAGTCTGTGGAACATGTGTTCAAATAACAATAGAAATTGGTGGCTGGATCTTGGAGTGAAAGCAGTCAAGATAAAGGAAACCTAAAATGGGGCGATGTAAATCCTGGACTAGATTCACTGTTAAAATTGGAGCGGAGGCTTTGTTTAAAACTGTCATTTGGAAAACCTGGTTTGGATTTCGGAAAGCAAACTGCTAAGGCAAAGTATTATTGTAATGAGAGAAGCTTTTAAAGTGTGTTTTTGGGAGTGGAGTGTGGAAACTCTCATGTGACAATCATCTGGGGGGATTCTGAAGAGACGTCCACAGACACTAACTTGGATTCAGAGTGGAGTGCATATTTGACTCCGTTCTTCCACGTTTCATAAATAAAAAGTTATTTGAGCTAGAGTTCCATCTGGGATCTTCCCATCCAGTTATAACATCAACTGGGATTGTAACAATGATACAATTCTTACTTAGGATTCCCTCACAGATAATCGTATCATGTAAATCTGACAAAGCAATATCATTATAATATGCATTATTTCCCATCTCAGTGTGACTGAGCTGTGCAGGAGTGAGCATTTATAAGATATGTTTGAGATTTGGAGTGTAATTATGTGGGTGCTTAGGTGGAACTTTTGGCAGCAAGTATAAATTAATATAATAGATTGTGCCAAAAAGGCACCAACATAACTGACTTGGATCCTAGCGAGATTCTAAATGTATGTATTGTTCTTAGGGTTCATGAAGTGTGCTATTGGGGGAGAACCATATTATTTGGCCTTCAATGGTTTGGTCCACCATTTCACAGTTAAGCATCTGTACACTCTAGTGTAAACATCCGACATTCCCAACAGACTACAGAAGTTCAGGATTGAAGGCAAAAATACACCTCTGAAGGATGGGAAAGGCATTGTTCACCTGGAAGAGATCTTTATTGAAGTGTATAACCATACTGTTCAGTTCAAAGGCCAGTGGAAGCTTGTGGTGAGTTAGCACGCCAGCATGACTGGAAAAACGAGGCCGCAGAATAATTCCCTACTTTAATTGTTCAAGCAGCATTGCAGACTTTAATGCATTGTTTACATGGCTGATTTTAAAGCTGGTTCTGTATTTTATGTCCTGCCCTGTTTTGTCGATTGTTAAATAGTAAGCATTTAAAACACAAAGATTAAAGATAGATTACTATGTCAAGAGCAACTTGATTGAGTTGCAGTAAAAACTAAAGATGCAGGTTAGTAATCAGTAACAGCAGTGTTCACAGTAATGAATTTTCTTCCAGGTGGATGGTGAACTAGTAAAGCCCCTAGTTCAGCCTCATGATGGTTTCCAAATCTATCAGAGATCCAACAGACTTCACCTGGAAACAGACTTCGGCTTAGCCATCAGCTTTGATGAGAAAGATAATTCAGGTATTACTGGAGAGTTTTCAGCTGAATATAATTCAAGGTTTTCAATGTTCGTGAACTAGTAAGTAATTGACCTTCAGTACTGACTACTGATTGTCTCACATTGTACCCAGTCATTTAAAATGGCACAAGTCAGGAGTGTAATGGAATACTCTCCACTTGCCTGGATGAGTGCAGCTCCAACAACACGCAAGATGCTCAAAACCATCCAGGACAAAGCAGCCCGTTTGATTGCTCCTCCTCCCACAAACATTCAAACCCTCCGCCACCGACGAACAGTGGCAGCCGTGTGTACACGGTCTTTTGAGCTGGCGTTCCATTCTGGGATCTTCCTATCCAGTTATAACATCAACTGGGATTGTAACAATGATACAATCTCCTCCGCTGTAGTCTCTGGGACTCCTCCAATCGGCCATTGACCAGCTGGAGTGTCACTGACATTTCCCTCTGAATGTTCTGACTGCTCCCTCTCGGCTGCATAAGCTCCGGGAGTACCACTTCCACAGGCTCAGCGCCAGGCTGGGACCCAGCTGGGCCCTGGGATCCAGCAGGCCTCCGACTGCTGCCACACCTGGGGCTTTCTGCCTCCTCCTGATCTACATCAGCAACTGTGTGGTGCTCACCAGATTGTGCCCCAGAAGCCTGACCACTAACATTTCCCACTGAGCTGGGAGACTGGAGATAGGGCCACCTGGGATCAGCGCTGGCCCTAGGGTTGCTGGCGCCCCGGGCAAGCTGAACTTCAGCGCCCTCCGGGGGGGGGGGGGGGGAGGGGGGGGGGGAGGGGGGGGGGGGAGAGGCGGGGGGGGGCGGGGGCGGGGCCGGGGCGGGAGCGGGGGGGGGCAGAGGGGGCGGGAGCGGGGGGGGCGGAGGGGGCCACTCTGGGGGAGGACCCGAGTCTCTGCCGCCCCCTAGCACATGGCGCCCCGGGCGACTGCCCGAGTTGCCGGTACCTTGGGCCGGCCCTGCCTGGGATGGGCCGGCGATGTCGGCTGGATGACCTGTGGGAGAATGAACATGTAGTCAGTGGGAGGGATGGGTCAGTCAGTAAAGTAATAACAACTCATGGTTGACAGGTTCTCTGGATGGGGCCAAGTGGTTCCTCACCTCTGCGGCATCCGCCAACCTCCTCCGGTTGTTGTATTGAGAAAGATAAGGCAATAGATCTTTGCTGTGGCACTGAGGCATGAATCATCATTATAACAGGTTGCAGCAGTTCATAATCAATCAGCTCAACTTCTTTCCAAACTCGAATTTAACTTTAGTCGATAGTGCAGTCACTGAGGAGCCGAACAGAAAGAAATAACCACCTCTGTTACTGACGGTATCTGCCATTGCTGTGAGCTGACTGGGGTTGGCTGAGCAACTGCTGCTTAAGTGCTGCTCGACCTTGTTAGCGGGGGAGGGGGGGAGCTGGCGAGTGCAGAGCCGGCAAATCGGTTGGCGAGGCTTCGCTTGTGGCGAGAAGCCCATGGGGCCTCGTTAAGTAGACCAATTAACGTTGAATAGCTTGGCCGGCCTCGCTGGGCCGAGCGGCGGGAACCTTGCGTCAGTTCCCGCTCACTACCGCACTTAGAAATCTTCCCGGAGAATTGCAGCCATTATTTTTGTGAACTTATCAGCAGTGATATTGGGCACCGAAGTGATTCATTAATTTATAGACTAAGGTGGACTTAATTTAAGGGGATCGCTCTGCAGTATTGATCTACTTGAAATTCGAAAACCAATACTTCCTCGTGGAATGTGATACCCACAGTAACAGAGGTGGTTATTTCTTTTTGTTCAGCTCCTCAGTGACTGCACTATCGACTAAAGTTAAATTTGTGTTTGGAAAGAAGATGAGCTGATTGATTATGAACTGCTGCAACCTGTTACAATGATGATTCATGTCTCTGTGCCACAGCAAAGACCTATTGCCTTATTTTTCTCAATACAACAACCTGTGCAAGCAAATTCCATTATTTCCTGGAGTGTTTGGCAAATTAATTTTTAAAAATTGTGCTACAGGCTGAGTCATTGATATAAAACCTGATTAATCAGCTGAGCAGTAATCCTTGAAATTACAACAGAACTTTATAATTTTGACACACATTGTCTCTGTAAAGGATGAAGTACTAATTAAATTTGAGATGTCTCATCAATTTGATTTGCGTGGCCTCAAATCTGTTGCTTTCTCAATGGTGTGAAAATGCACAAGCATATTTGCTATAAAGTGTGCACAGGCTCATCACACTGCAGCACTCCTGCAAAAGCCTTTCTTTCATATTAAAAATGTTGTGAAACTTTTATTTTAGCATATATTTCTGTCGTTATGTACCTGTCTGGTCTGAAAAGGATTGTCCTTGTCATGGTCCTCTGGTCCTTAAAATTCCACACTCTTCATCTCTCCTCACTTCTGCACAAATAAACCACAGTTGGCTGTTCTTAAATAGACTATTTTCCCAGCAACATAGGAAACATTATTTCAAATTAGCATTTGAACACAACAGAAATTTGGACTGAAGAGTATATAATTCCATGGAATTTACAGCACAGGAACAGTCTGTTCTGTCCAACTTATCCATGCTGGTGTTTAAGCTTCACACAAGCCTCCATCCATCCCTCTTCGTTTTGCCCTGACAACAGTCCTTCCACTTCCTCCTTCATGTGCTCAATGAACTTATCCTTAAAAGCATCTATGTTGTTCACCACAACTACACCATATGATAGCAAGTTCTGTATTTTCCCCGCTCTCTAAAAATGTTCCTCCTGCCGAACAAAAAGTTATAATATCTGGCCTGAAATAAGATTTTAGGTGAAGATCATAATCTAAAATAATTACCATTGCAGGGAATTTTTAAATATCCATTTCTTTCTCTTTAGACATCTCTCTTCCCATTACCTACAGGGAATGGGTTCATGGATTATGTGGTAATTTTGAGGGAAAGAGAAAAAATGATCTTACAGAGCGTGATGGAACCAGAATTACTGAAGTGAAACGTTTTGGTGAAAGTTGGGATTTTGATCTAAATACATCTGCAGCCAGTGAACCAGGCTTGCCAGTAGACAGAGGTATGTGTGTCCTATGATGTGTGGTATAATCAGGATTAGGATGTATGTGAGGGAAGATAAACAATGGTTGTACTAATTCACAGCAAGCTCCAGTCATCAGAACATCCACAGTACTGTATTGTCAAATGATTTATGCAGTAAATGAAAAATTAATTTCCAAAATTTGCAATGTGTATGTCGAGTAAAATACCAGTGTGTTGCTTCTGTGCTAAAAATATATAGTTTTTGTAATACTCTATACAATAGCCCTGAACTAGCAGCAAAATCATCAGCAACTGTTGATGCAACATCAAAATCACAGTAGTGTCTGGGTAAGAGCAGTTTCAGTAGTTCATCTTGCAGTTGAAATAGCTTTTAATTTATGTATTAAAATCCTTCCTGTGGTTCATGAGTTCAGGTGCAAATGAGAATGGAAACATCTTTGGGGCTGGGGCTGGTTTAGCACAGTGGGCTAAATCGCTGGCTTTTAAAGCAAACCAAGCCAAGCATGGTTCAATTCCCGTACCAGCCTCCCCGAACAGGTGCAGGAATGTGGTGACTAGGGGCTTTTCACAGTAACTTAATTGAAGCCTACTCATGACAATGAGCAATTTTCATTTTCATTTCATTCATTTTGTAATGGAGAGTCATTTGGAGTAATTTTCTGACTGTATGCGAGGAATTTTTCTGATTGACAGAATTACAGACAACGTTCCCAAAGTATTAGATGCCCCCACTACTTATTTGGAAAAGGTACCGCCATTGTTCCATCTTCCTCTCGCTCCGATACCAGATAGGGTGAGATGGTGGCATAGGGGTAATGTCGCTTGACTAGTAATGCAAAGAACCAGGCTAATGCTCTGGAGACATGAGTTCAAATCCCAGCAGAGAAGCTGGTGGAATTTAAGTTCAGTTAATAAATCTGGAATAAAGCGATTCTCGGTCATGGGGACCATGAAATTATCATCAAGTGTCATAAAAACCCATCTGGTTTAGTAAAGGGCTTCAGGGAAGGAAGCCTACCATCCATACTCGCCCTCCACACCCATAGCAATAGGATTAACTGCCCTCTGAAATGGCTGAGCACACCACTCCGTTCAAGGGAAATTAGAGATGGACAATAAATGCTGGCCCAGCCAGTGACAGTCACAATCCATGAAAGAATGACAAAAAAGACACCTGTGCACAGAAGATGATCTGACCCACATAGTACAGTGTTATGCACCTCTGAAGTGACTCTGAACAAAATATTTCTATGGTTTGGGGGAGTCTGTTCAAAAAGAAGTGGAAAACTAATATATTACTTACCCCCATTTTTGATTAAAATAGGGCCAGCACGGTAGCATTGTGGTTAGCATAGTTATATCACAGCTCCAGGGTCCCAGGTTCGATTCCCGGCTTGGGTCACTGTCGGTGTGGAGTCTGCACGTTCTCCCCGTGTCTGCGTGGGTTTTCTCCGGGTGCTCCAGTTTCCTCCCACAGTCCAAAGATGTGCGGGTTAGGTGGATAGGCCAGGCTAAATTGTCCTTCGTGTCCAAAAAGATTTGGTGGGGTTACTGGGTTGGGGGTATAGGTTGGGAGTGTGGGCTTAAGTGGCGTGCTCATTCCAAGGGCCGGTACAGATTCGATGGGATGAATGGCCTCTTTCGGCACTGTAAATTCTATCATTCTATGAAAACTTCCAACAAGCCATATGCAAATTAATGAACTGTGTTGAAATGGAAAATTGATTCATGAATAAACAGGTGATTACCACCATGAATGCCTCTGGCTATGTGTAGATAAGAGACTCAATCCAGTCCAAAGTACAGCGGTTGTTGTTTGTTTGTTCTGAATATTTTTACTGCTTGTTATTTTAATGCAGGCAAATCCCTACTACAGATGAAGATCTTGAAAATATTGAATTAGACACTGGATTTGACATGCTGTGCAGCAAAACTGAACTAAACTTTATAAAAAGAACCAATTACTGTGGAGTTATTTCCTATCCGAATGGTCCATTTAGCGATTGTCAGAGATTTATCTCACCAGAGCAGTATCAAATGTAAGAATCATATATTCTATTGCACTGACTATACAGTTTGACTGCCATCATTGTTCATCCCCTGACTCACACCAAGTCCCATTCACCCATCACCCTGTGCTGACCAACTTACATTAGCTGACCGTCCGACAGTGGCTCAGTGCTCCACCATTGGTAGCTGTGCTAAAATCTTTCTGACTCCCTCCATCTCTCACCTTCTTTAACATGCTCCTCAAACTCTACCTCCTTGACCAAACTTTTGGTAATCTCCCAGTGTCTTCTTTCCGTGGCTCAGTGTTAAATTGTTTGAAAATGCTCCTTTGAAGTACCTTGGGACATTAAACACAAAATATAAATGCAAATTGTTGTATAATTTCACAATTCTAACAATCCTCACAAAATTGGATACTTTACTTGACTTACTGTAACCATGTATACAATAAGCCTCTCACACATAGACAGTCACCCACAATCTAAAATCTAACTGAAAGCTATATTTTCCTTTGCATATCGAATTAAATGAAATGAAAATCGCTTATTGTCACAAGTAGGCTTCAATGAAGTTACTGTGAAAAGCCCCTAGTCGCCACATTCCGGCGCCTGTCCGGGGAGGCTGGTACGGGAATAGAACCGTGCTGCTGGCCTGCTTGGTCTGCTTTAAAAGCCAGCGATTTAGCCCAGTGAGCTAAACCAGCCCCTGAGTGAGCTAAACCAGCCCCTGAGTCAAGTAGACAGGTGCAATCGGTTGAACAAGGATGCGAGTCAGCAGAAATTTATTAACGCACCCCTTTTTAGTGTTGGCCTATGGTCTGAATTTTCATCACCATGGTCGGTAACAGGAGCTACTGGCTTGATCGTCCACCTCGAGAGAAAATGTCCGTGAAGGTGGGATCTTCATTGCTGGTGGGTGGGTGCGGGTGGAATTGGGTCAACAAACATGCCGAAGTGGGTTGTTCAGTTTCAGTGCTGTGAGGTTTCATCCTGGTTAAAATAAACACTGAAAGACCCTCCAGTCTTTGTACCTGCACGACACCCTACATACTCCTCATGCCCCATCAATGCCATCTCATGCCACCCCCAAGCCCAATGGTTCCTCATACCCCCATGCAAAGGTCTGCCCTGCCACTCTTCAACAAGCAATGGCACTTCAATGCCACTGACTCACTATACACTATAGAACCAGTGAACCCTGGAGTAACAGTTGGATCTGTTTAAAGAAATCTTTAAAAAATATATTTTTTTCATTATGTTAAAAACAGGGTGCTCTTTCAGTGGGTTGGTGCAGACACGATGGGCCGAATGGTATCTTTCTGCACTGTAAATTCTATGATTCTATGAAAAAGAAAATGATTTCACTTTTTATAAACCCCATGAGACCCACGGGGATGACCTGATTATTCTCCCCCTGAGCTGCGTGGAGTACAGGCTCCCCCACTGGGGGGGTTTCCCCCTCAGCGGGCCTGTTAATTCATTGCCATAAAAGCCGATCCAGGGAGGAGCAGATCTGCAGAGTAGTCCCGCCCGGCTGGGACTTGGACTGTTGCATGTAAATACTTTCCAGTTGGAAATAAACCATTGTTTGACTCTCCTTTCAAGACTCCTCCTTGACTACTAAAGCGATAATAAAAGTTTTAATTTTTCAGACACTTTAAAGTATCACTAACAGCGGCTGCAAGCAGGGAGCAGGGGCTTGGCTAATTATATAAAAATGTTTGCTAAACAATTAAAATAAGGTTCCCGCCCTCATGGAACCACCGGTGCAAGGCATGGAAAATTGGGTAAATCGTTCCGGATTTTTCGTCCTTGTCAGCGATCCCACGGACCTCTAACGTGGGCTCACCCTGATTGAATATTCAAATCCCACTGACGTGACTTCACATTGGCAAGATTTACAACAAGTTTTGAAAAATGAGACTCAGTCGAGTGGTTCCCCCCAGGGTCGTAAAGGTAATTATAGCCCCTGGGGGAGAGGGACTTGTGCAGGTTGGCACTGTGCCAGCCTGGCATGCCAACGTTTGCAGGGGCAGTGCCAAGGGTGGGTCCTATAGGCAGCCCCATGGGAGGGGCTCCCTTCAGTATGTTGGGGAGGGCTGGTGCTGGTGAGGGGGGGAGCGTGCCCCCAAGACTGCGTGGGGGAGGAAGGGGGAGGGGGAAGTTGCCCTGATGCTTGCAAAGGGGGGTGGTGCTTCAATGTTGGCATTGTGGGTGGGGGAGTGCCCTATTGCCTCTGCTGTGGTGGTGGTAGCCCCTCACCCCCATACTCGTGAGAGGGGTCCTCACATTTACATTGGTAGGGGAGGGAATGTGGAGTTTGTGGAGCCGACCTTGCCGCCAGTAGATTGATGGTGCAATCCACACACACTCTTTCCTTACTCCGAGAGGCTCAGGATCAGGAGTGAAAACTGGCCTGTACAGCTGGGGATAAAATCACCAGCATTGCGGGGCGGAGAATCCAGCCCACTGTGGTTGCACAGCTCACCATATAATCACCAGCATTGCGGGGCGGAGAATCCAGCCCACTGAGTTTGCACAGCTCACCATGTAATCACCAGCATTGCGGGGCGTAGAATCCAGCCCACTGAGTTTGCACAGCTCACCATATAATCACCAGTTCTCAGTCTGAACCTGACACTACTTCTGCATTCATGGTACGTCTGTATTCACTGCTAGAAGCACCCACTTGGCCCCATTCTCCTTGCATTCCTGGTCACACAACATCTGTACCAAGCGATTACACTTAGTTAGTCACATTGTGTGGTGAATGATAATGGTAGTTATTTCCGACAATTCACATGAATTTTTTCCTTTCTAGGCGTTGGATCTTTAGCATGTGCTCTCTGTTTAATATCACTGAGATGATGTGCCCCAGCCTGGAACTATATGCAGGGCACTGTCAGGAACATGGAGCCACTCTGGGAGACTGGAGGAAAGACACCCTCTGTGGTTATGGACTGCATTCTCTTTCTATCTTTTGCTTTGTGACAGGCGATGCAAAAGCGCTGATAAATGCTGACAGACCTGCTGGGTTTTTCCAGCATCCTCTGTTGTTGATACTGAGGTACTGTTGGGGTGCTTTCGCATTGTGTCAGCATGTAGCAGTTTGCTTTACACCAATATTGCAGCAGTCAAGCAAATTCAGCCGGAAAATATGTTCAGTGTGGGAACTGACTTGGAGAAAGAGCAACGTGACTCCGTGGGGGATGTAATCTCACTTTGTATCACTCCAGAATCAGTTTAGCTGCTGACGCCCAATTCAAACTGTACACGGTTTGCTGTGCAAACACTGGGCTGGGCTGGATTCTCCCACCCGCAATGCCAGCAACGACTATTGCAATTGGGCACCCAGCTGAAATCGAGGTTTGCACTGGGCGCTTAACCGACCTCTGTGCTCCAGCACCCCCTCTGAAGGCAGCATCGGGGTTCCCGCCCACTTGCCAGCAAGAGGATTCTAATGACCCATTAGAATGGTGTCGCTTTTACAATGCCCCACCCCCTCCAAAACAGCGTACTCAAGGAGTATGACGTATGGAAGGCCTCAGGACGTGACCGGAGGCCGTCCCCCCAATGCTCCGCCCCCGACGGGATGGGTCCCTCGTGCTATTTTTTGTCGGGAACTCGGCGTGGCTGATGCGGACTGAGTCCAGCGCCGCCACAGTCGGGGGAGAGCCAATCCGCGGGTAGGGGGGTGTGGTGGCATGATTAACATATCTGCCTGCCATTGGTGCAGAACACCGGCTTGCCATTGGCCCTGGTCGGTCATGTGCCTCTCGACCGATTGGTTGAGACCAGTCATGTGATGGCTCCCCGATTGGTCGAGAGGCTGAGTTAACCCCGCCTCCAGGGCGGGGTATAAATACCCAGTACGCCCGGCGGTCGTCCATTTACTGTAGTCGACCGCAGGGCTAACATCTAGCTTATTAAAGCCTTACTTTTGTACAGCAACTCGTCTCACGTTCAATTGATGGTATATCAGGGGGTTTTGGCAGGGGCTGGGGGCACTGGTGGGGGGGCAGTCCGGGGGTGGCGAGCCTGGCCAAAGGGGACACTATTTGGCAGGTCGGGTGCGCGCCTGGCAGACGGCATGTTGCACGGCGCGGGTGCTGCAGGCCGCCGCCATGCGCATGTGTGGCCACCGACCCGGCAATTATCCGGCCGTAACGGCAGCTAGAGCCGGGTGCTCTACGCTGTGTGCCTGCTAGACCTCACCAGACGGGGGATCAGAGGCCATTTTTTTCAGTCGTAAAAGGCCACCGTTTCCCTGCCGGCGTCAGCACTTAGTCTCAGAATGTCAAGCCCACCTCCCAAACAGAAGTGTCATACGAATCCACCATTAACTGAATAATTAAGATCTGTAAGCTTGATATTTTTACGTAACCATCCTTCATCTACTATTTTTTTATAGAAATTTGAAGTACCCAATTCCTTTTTTCCAATTTGGCAATTTAGTGTGGCCAATTCACCTGTCAGGTACATCTTTAGGTTGTGTGGGGGTGAGACCCACGCAGACACCAGGAGAATGTGCAAACTCCACATGGATAGTGACCTGGAGTCGGGATCGAACCCTGGTCCTCAGCGCCGTGAGACAGCAGTGCTAACCACTGCGCCACCATGCTGTCCACTTCATCTGCTGTTTTACCGCAGATATAAACTCATTTATTTAAAATTTACTGCTTACATTTTGTGTCTTCTAGCGTGCAATGAACATTTGCTTTATTCTACTCAACAGCGATGTCCATCAAACAGCCAATACCGTATGCAGATGTCAGCCTGCCCAGCTTCCTGCAGTAACTTTGCTGCCCCATCGGAATGTGAAGCAGCCACAATGGAGGGCTGTGAGGGTCTCCCAGGCTGTATACTGAGTGATTTCCAGTGTGTCCCCTACAAAGACTGTGGATGCACCTATCGAAACAAGTATTACGAGGTAAAATTAATACTGATACTATTACAGCAAGTGTATTGCATTTGTTAGTGCGCCCTGGATTATCCCAATTGACTGCATTCATTTATAAATCAGTGGAGAATTGAGGGCTTGCAATCCATGTTTTGAGTTATGACTGGTTTTGTTATTCTCTTGAAACTGTATCCATGTACCATGTGAAGGTCGCAAATGTTGTCTGATATTCGTTTCAAGCAGATCTAAACGTTCAGAATCCAGTTCTTGAGATGGTAAAGATTTTATCAAAGCCACAGAGAATTTCTGCTTTGCAACTGTGGCTCACACCCTATGATTTAATCAATGGCACCAAAAATACAATGCAGTTCATATAAAGTAGCTTTAGATTGGCTAGACAGTTAGATAAACAGGGAACAGTTCCTGCCCAAAGAAATGGACAACGCTCGTCACATTGCCCAGACAGAATATCAGTAGCATGACCAAACCGTACAACATTAAATTGCTTTCCTGTACTGCTCTCTTTACTCTCTCCCATCAAGCTGAATGCACAGTTCAACTGATGCTCTTGAGAATAGAAAGACTTCGAGAGAAAACTGTGATATTTTCCTGTTGAAAAGAATGTGAATGGTAGAAGCATTAAGATTGTAGGATATTTTGGCAGACAACGGTCCAATTAGATTTTCTGCCAGATGAAAAATTCGAGTCAGTTCATGGTTCTTCTCGGATAGACTGCCAGTACAGGGGTCACACAATAAAACAGAGTGTGGTTGTTTTTTTAAAATAATCTTTATTGCCACAAGTAGGCTTACATTAATGCTGCAATGAAGTTACTGTGAAAAGCCCATAGTTGCCACACACCGTCGCCTGTTTGGGCACACTGAGGGAGAATTCAGAATGTCCAATTTACCTAACAAACACATCTTTCAGGACTTGTGGGAGGAAACTGGAGCACCCGGAGGAAACCCACGCAGACACGGGGAGATTGTGCAGACTCCGCACAGGCAGTGACCCAAGCCGGAAATCGAGCCTGGGACCCTGGAGCCTGTGAAGCAACAGCGCTAACCACTGTGCTACCGTGTTGACCAGCATTGTGTCCATAAAATTCCTGTGTGAAAGAAGGTGAATATTCTGACCAGCTCCCTACTCCTAAACGTCAAGGGAGCTTGTCTGGGGCCACGTACCTTCACTACTCAGTATGCAATTTTAAGGTTGAGAGCTGGCTTGAATCCTATTGAAACCCTAGGTAATATAAGGTCCGGAAAGGAATCCACATTGAGCCAAACAGCTTAAAACAAAAGGAAAAAGATTTCATGCAACGGAACAAGAGTACAGAGCAGTTACTCTGCTACAGGAACCACTCACAGTTCATGGCCCTCCAGTTTTATACAGGATGGAGAAGGGGTGCCAGCCCCTCAGTGGGGGAGTGCATAATCCCCATAGTTTGGGAATATCAATCCCCCAGTCTCATAAGTGTTGCTAAAGGTTTCATTAGTGTCCCATGACCGGCTTATCCCCAGGTTATGACATTCCTCCCCCCAGAAGTCCGTGGCGGCGCCGTCACACATGCGACCGGGCCAAGACGGAAGCAGGAGACGAGGGTAGACGCTGGCATCTTTTAAGAAACGGTTGGCCCTCAACAGTCAAAGACGGTGGAGGGTCCGGCGACGAGTAGCAGAGCCGGGTGCGCCCCTTCCGTCCAGACTGGTGGCCAATTTCGGGCACCTGTGGCGTCGACAGGGAAGACACTGGCGGTCCCGGTATTGGGGGAGTTGAGTCCATCTCCGAATCAGAGGAGTCCGACTGGGAGTCGGGAAGAACGGCGCGGTCACCCTGTGGCACAGCAGGGGCAGGATGCCGTATGGGTCCAGTGGGGTCGGAGAAGCTGCCCACGGGTGGGGCCACCTGGCACCTGGGTCCAAGGTAGTCCACATGGTGCTTCACCTGTTGGTCCACCACTTGCAGGTGATACAAGTTTGGCCCGGCCCACCGCAGAACAGTGCCCTTAAGCCTGCGGTCACCCTGAGCATAGTTACGGACGTAAATCTCCCACCGGGACAAAAACACAAACTGGATGCTTGGCAGATGGAACCATGGTCTGAAGATCCTGCGCCTTGCGTACCTTTTCCCCTACGTCTTGCAACACAACCCCAATCTGGTCCGTAGACGTCGACCCAACAGAAGTTCTGCAGGAGGACCTCCGGTGGCGACCATGGAGTGAGCGGTCGCATATTTGGCAACTCCCGCTCATGGTGGCCTTTACATCGGTTTGTCACAGGAAGTTTGTAAGAAAAAGGTTTAGAAGCGAAAGCAGAAGAAAGTGACCCCTAGTTTATGGAGCTGTGGTCCAGAAGTGCCCGGAAACAAGCAAACTAGTTGGTTGAGGTGAGCGAGAAGCAGACAACACACGCGGAGATGGCAGGTGTGCAGGGTCTGGCCCTGCCGGCTCAGTGGTCGATGGACCAGTTGGTGAGCTTCCTGAATGAGAACTTCACCCAATAGCGAAAGGAGAGTCTGGAGGACCTGGCCCGGGCGGTAGACTCGATCAAGGCGGTGGTTTACTGCATGGGGACGAGACTGGAGCCCCTAAGTTCTTAGAATAAAGCTTGTTTTTTTGATTAAAAGTGCCTATGGGGTCCGTTGAATAATAGCTGAAAGGCAAGCTCTTCTGCTCATCCTAGCCAAATTCAATCAAAAGTTATAGATCCGGTGAACTCCATAATATACTTTCGAGTTTTTTAAACCCTGGCCCATAACAATTACCGAAGGCGGAAGGGTAGAATGGCCATTGACCACCTCGATCAGCTGTTCGAAAGTGCAGGAGTCGGGTGCAGCAGAAAAAGCCAGATCTCAGATCAAACCGTAAGTCTCCACCCCCACCTCGGTGAGGATCACCACCACTTGCTGCTCATTCGCAACAATGGAATTTGGCCTGAAAGGAAAAGTGAGCACGCTCAGCGTAGTGGACCCTACTCTCCTGAGCCACATCAAGCGGATCCAACCACCAAACAACAGCATTCCAGGGCACAGAAGAACCCAACCAGAACTCGGGGATTAGGAGGCGGCAGAGGTCAACGGCTGCAGCGTTGTACAGAGACCAGAGTTTATTCCACGTCACCAGTATTATAAGGTCCGGAAAGGAGTCCACATGGAGCCGAACTGGCTGAATCAAAAGGAAAAAGGTTTAATGCAACATAACAAGTGTACAGAGCAATTACTCTACTACAGGAGCCGGCCCACAGCTCATGGCACTCCGGTTTTATCCAGGACCTAGAAGTGGGGGCACCTCATTGGGGAAGTGCATATTCCCTTTGTAAGTATCAATCCCCCAGTTTCATGACTTGCTTACGGTTTCATTAGTGTCCCATGACCTGTTTCAGCCCAGGTTATGACACTAGGAAAGGCCCTAAAACCTCTGCAGCCCATCAGTCAGAAATCAATGCCGACGAGGTTCAATTTCCTGAAACAAAAGAATCAATAACCCCATTAGGAGCAGGACATGAGAAAAATAACTTTAAATGGGCCTTCCCCATGCCTCCTTGTCAACCTCCGAACCATTTTTGAAAATGTATTCTTTCATCGCATGTGTGTCACTGGTAAGCTTTGCATTTGTTGCTGAACTTGATTGTCCATGAACCGAGGACAGTTAAACATTGCTGTACGACTGGAGCCATGATGAGCCATCAATTGCACGAGAGATGAGTTGCTTTACAAAAGTTAGGCTTTAATAAACTAGAACTTAGCCCTGCGGTTGTCTACAATAAAATGGACGACCGCCGGGCGTTTGACTATTTATACCTCGGCAAGGAGGCATGGTTAACTCAGCCTCTCGACCAATCAGTCGAGAGGCACATGACCGACCAGGGCCAATGGTAAGCCGGTGTTCTGCCCCAATGGCAGACAGGTATGCAAATCATATCACCACAAGCCACATGTAGGCCAGACCATGAAAGGCTTGTCACCATTACTGAGACTAGCTTTATATTCTAGGTTTGTTAATTGAATTTAAATTCCACTTGCTGCCGTGGTGGGATTTGAACCCATCTCCAGAACATTTGCCTGGGTCTCTAGGTTAGGAGACCTATTACATTACCGCTACCAATATGGCAACACTCACTTTGCTACTGGTACATTGGGACAAGCAATGCTAATGTGCCCAATAGACATAGATCACTTGGACCCAGAGTGTAAATGATACCAACCCCACCATTTGGTACCCGCCATTGGGAGGCACAGGGGCAATTCTGTATTTCTGTTGGCATGGCAATTTAGTCAGAATTTGAAGACCAAGGGTCAAATTAAAGATGACAAAGGAAAATGGGATCTTCAGGAAATATTTTTCTATAAAGAACTGATAAATAATTGGAAAACACCATTAACAAGGCTAATGGAAAAAAAATAAGTGACAGTCAAAAGGAACTATACACTTTCTTGTCAGCAAATAGTATTCAATGTTATTGGATTTAGAAATATGTATTGGAGATCTTAGATAGATAAACTAAATGACCTATTTGTGTCTAAATATTGTTTGTGTGGTCTTGATATAAATCTAATTTCTCTGCCCTTTGCCAATAGATTGGGGAAAAAGTTATGACTGAAGATTGCTCTGAGACTTGTGTGTGCATTGGAACTGCAACAGTTAACTGTAGAAAATCGCCATGTGCACCCAACACACCCTGTACCATCGTTCATCTCATCAGAGGATGCTATCGATGTAAGAACATACTTTTCCCATTTGATGTACATTAACTATACTCAGGGTAGCTTGTAACTTCCAGCATTGGGCGGGAAACCGACCGTAAGGATCATCTGCTTGAAGTATGGGAAAATGGGATGAGTGTAAAAGAAGTGGCTGATCCATTATCACCAGTTTCCAGCCCAGTGGTGAAAATAACTATTGGCCCGTTTCAGTGTCTTTCTCGACAGGGGAGATTCTGCATCAATGAATCTCGTGAGGAATTTTGGGCAAAGTCAATTGAATTTTCATGAATGGAAAAACCATACAACAACAATTTGTATTTTCAATGTCGAATAATATCCCTTGGGGACACATCATTTACTGGGCAGTTTAACTCACTGTGATACCCTCAATTACAATTCGAGAGAGATGGTTGGTAATACAAAGGCTTTAATTAGCAGAGAACCAGTCAGCTACTGAGAAGTGTGCTCACTGCCCACTGAACATGACCTTATATATGGCTCCCTGGGGGGGTGGAGCCGGAGGCGGAGTCCCCCAGGATTCCAAACCCGCTCTTAAAGGGATCATTACATTAAAGGTGAAGTTAGCATTCATCACATTCACCCCCTGTTCTCAGAGAAAACACAGTCGGGGGTGAAGTGGAATTACATGTCCAGTCTTTTGGGTGGTCTGATTGTCCTTGTTGACTTTCTCATCTCCGGCGGTGGTACGGCGGACACGGGCATCTTCAGTGGGAGTATATCCGGAGGCATGGTGGTCAGCGCCTTTGCCCGTGGTTGAGCAAGGGGGGTATCCGGGGTGACTAGGGTGATTGGTGCCGGCGCCGGTGGGGCGGGAGGGGGCGCTAGAGGTGGGGGGGGCTAGAGGGGTCGGCAGCCGGTGCGGGAAGGGGAGCGTTGGTCGAGGGGGGATGTCGGTGGGAGATCCAGCAGGTGCCAGGTCTCGCAGGGAAACTGTGTCTTGTGTTCTGTCGGGGTGCTCGACGTAGGCATATTGGGGGTTTGCATGCAGCAGTTAGACCCTCTCGACTAGAGGGTCCATCTTATGGCTCCTCGCGTGCCTCCGGAGTAGAACTGGTCCTGGAGTCGTCAGCCAGCGTGGAAGCGAGACTTCAGAGGTGGACTTCCTGGGGAAGACAAACAAAAGGTTGTGAGGGGTCTCATTCGTGGCCGTGCAGAGGAGCGACCTAATGGAGTGTAGGGCATCAGGTAGGACCTCCTGCCAGCGGGTGGTTGGGAGACTTCTTGATCATGGGGCTAAAAGGACAGCCTTCCAAACTGTTGCATTCTCCCTCGCCACCTGTCCATTTTCCCGCGGATTATAGCTGGTCGTTCTGCTCAAGGCGATGCCCTTGTTGAGCAGATACTGACGCAGCTCATCGCTCATGAATGATGTACCCCGGTCACTGTGGATATAAGCGAGGAAACCAAACAGAGTGAAGACACTGTGCAGCGCCTTGATTACGGTGGCTGAGGTCATATCGGGGCAGGCGACTTCCCGAATGGGAAGCGGGAGAATTTGTGGATGAGGAAGTAGGTGTTGCGGTTGGTGAACGGGAGGGGCCCTTTGAAGTCGATGCTTAGTCGCTCAAAGGGCCCAGAGGCTTTCACCAGGCGAGCGTTGTCTGGTCAATAGAAGTGCGGTTTGCACTCCGCACAGATCTGGCAAGCCTTGGTCATGGCCTTGACCTCCTCAATGAAGTAAGATAGATTGCGGGACTTGATGAAATGGGCAAACCGGGTGACCCCCGGGTGACAGAGGTCATCGTGGATGGCCTGCAGTTGGACTTTCTGTGCGTTGGCGCACATGCCGTGGGGCAGGGCATCTGGGGACTCGTTGAGCTTCCCGGGATGATATGTAATATCGTACACGTAGGTGGAGAGTTCGATCCTCCACCTCAAAATTTTATAATTTTTAATTTTGCCCCTTTGTGCGTTATCAAACATGAAGGCTACCGATCATTGGTCGGTGACGAGGGTGAACCTCCTACCGGCTAGGTAGTGCCTCCAGTGTCGCACGGCCTCCACTATGGCTTGTGCCTCCTTCTCGACTGCAGAGTGCCGAATTTCCGAGGCAGTGAGGGTTCGGGAGAAAAATGCTACTGGCCTGCCTGCCTGGTTGAAGGTAGCAGCCAGGACGATGTCTGATGCATCGCTTTCTACCTGAAAGGGGATGGTTTCGTCCACCGCGTGCATGGCGGCCTTGATGATATCGGCCTTGATATGACTGAAGGCCGACCGGGCCTCAGCCGTGAGGGGAAAAACCGTGGTCTTAATGAGTGGTCGGGCTTTGTCCGCATATGTGGGGACCCACTGTGCGTAATAGGAAAAGAGCCCCAAGCACCGTTTGAGTGCCTTGAGGCTACGGGGGAGAAGTTCCTTTAGGGGGCGCATGCGGCTGGGGTCTGGGCCTAGGACCCCGTTTTGGACGACGTAGCCGAGGATGGCTAGTCGGGTTGTGTGGAACACGCATTTCTCTTTGTTGTAGGTCAGATTGAAGGCCCGGGCGGTCTGGAGGAACTTTTTTTAGGTTTGTGTCGTGGTCCTGCTGGTCATGGCTGCAGATGGTGACATTGTCCAAGTACCGGTAAGTAGCCAGTAAGCCGTACTGGTCCACCATTTGGTCCATCGCCCTTTGAAAAATGGAGACCCCATTTGTGACGCCAAAAGGGACACTGAGGAAGTGAAAAAGCCGACCGGCTGCTTCGAAGGCCATGTAGGGGCGGTCCTCCGGGTGGATAGGGAGCTGATGGTCATAAAGGCTTTTGACAAGGTGCCACACAAGAGATTAGAGAGCAAAAATAAAGCTCATGGTATTGGGCGTAATGTATTGACGTGGATAGAAAACTGGTTTGCAGACAGGAAGCAGAGTGTGGGAATAAATTCCTTTTCGGAGTGGCAGGCGGAGACTACTGGGGTGCAGCAGGTTTCAGTACTGGGACCCCAGCTGTTCACAATATACATTAATGATTTGGACAAAGGAATTGCAATATCTCCAAATTTGCGGCCAACACTAAGCTGGGCGGCAGTGTGTGCGGTGAGGAGGATGCAGAGAGGCTGCAGGGTGACTTGGACAGGCTGGCTGAGTGGGCAAATACTTGGCAAATGCAATATAATGTGGGTAAATGTGAGGTTATCCACTTTGGTGGCAAAATAGGAAGGCAGATTATTATCTGAATGGTGGCAGCTTAGGAAAAGGGGAAGTGTAGCGAGACCTGGAACATTCGCTGAAGGTTGGCATGCAGGTATAGCAGGCGGTGAGGGTTGGCATGCAGGTATAGCAGGCGGTGAGGGAAGCTAATGGCATGCTGACCTTCATACTGAGAGGATTGAGTATCGGAGTAGGGATGTCTTGCTGCAGTTATACAGGGCCTTGGTGAGGCCACATCTTGAGGATTGTGCACAGTTTTGGTCTCCTAGTTTGAGGAAGGACATCCTTGCTAATGCTGGAGTCCAGTGAAGGTTCACCAGACTAATTCCCGGGATGGCAGGACTGACATATGAAGAAAGACTGGGCTTGTACTGACTGGAGTTTAGAAGAATGAGAGGGGATCTCATAGAAACATATAAAATCCTGATGGGACTGGACAGGCTAGATGGGGGAAGAATGTTCCCGATGTTGGGAACATCCAGAACTAGGGGTTAAGAATAAGGGATAAGCCATTCAGGACTGAGATGAGGAAGAAGTTCTTCCCTGAGAGAGTTGAGAACTTGTGGAATTCTCTACAACAGAAAGCTGTTGGGGCCAGTTTTTGGATATATTCAAGAGGGAACTGGACGTGGCCCTTGTGGCTAAAGGGGATCAAGGGGGAGAGAAAGCAGGATTGGGATACTGAATTTGCATAATCAGCCAGGCTCAAAGGACTGAATAGCCTCCTCCTGCACCTATTTTCTGTTTCTAAAACATTCTGACTCATCTTCTTGTATATAATGTGCAGAAGTGAAAGTTAAGGGCGCGATTCTCCCAAAACGGGAGAAATCGTAAGGCTGGCGTCAAACCTGGGCGGGTTTGACGCCAGCCCCCCCCTTCCCGACCGGGAACCGATTCTGGTCCCCGGTCGGGGCTAGCAGCCCGACGCCTTAAGCTCCGGCATCACGGGCTTAACGAATTTCGTTAAGCCCGCTTGCCTGAGTTTGCGCCGGCTGACGCGTCATATGACGTCAGCCGCGCATGCGCGGATTGGAAGACTCCAACCCGCGCATGCGCGGATGACGTCATCGCGTATTTGCGCGAAACCCGCGCATGCGCGGGCCGGGATGCCCCTCAGCCGCCCCGCGAATGGATACTGCGGGGCGGCGGAAGGCGAAATAGTGCACGGGCATCGGGCCCGCTGCCCGCGATCGGTGGGCACCGATCGCGGGCCCATGGCACCCTTGGCACGGCCGTGGTACTGCCGTGCCAATCGGTGCCATGGTTATAAAATGCGAGTGTTTACGGCCGTTTTTACGAACGGCCAGACCAGGTGTGTTTGCCGTTCGTAAAAACAGCCATAAAGGGCTGGGAACTCGGCCCATCTATCAGCTGTGAATCGCTGCCGGCCGTAAAAAAACGGCGGCAGTGATTCGTGTCGGGAGTTGGGCGTGGGGGGGGGAGAATAGCGGGAGGGCGTCGGAACAGCGTGGCCGTAAAATTTTACGAGCCACGCTATTCTCCGCACCGTCATTGCTGAAACCTGGTATCTGGGTAACTCTCTCTTCCAGTTCCTTCACCAACTACACTGCAAAGTCACACAATTGCAGTTTCTTTGTAATGACTGTTTTCCTTGTTTCGAAGGAATCGGATAAGTTTGTTTTAAGAGGTTCCTGCCCTCATGTTATGGAACGAGAGGCCTGACGTTGTCCTCCCAGCTAGGGGTCCTCTGATCGGAGCTACTACGGGTGGAAAATCATAGGTTCCATGCCCATGGATTCCCATAAGAAGCTTCCTTCAAGTGTCACTCCTAACTTGACCACTCCAAGATCTCACTGAAAGTGTAATAATGCTCTTTTAAGATCTGCTTTCTGTGAGCTATGAGCAGTCCCCATTGTGACTACTCACGCTGTGTTGCTGGCTTTCAAGTACATCAGATGCAATTAATCCGATGGTCACAGCTGGTTCATGGTGCTTAACTAGATCCTGCTGGATTAGGTTGCATTAAACTATTGGAAATCTGTGAATTATCCACTAGTACTCGAATTGAAATTTTCCAGGTTTTAACTCCACAGGCACTTTTGTGAGCCATTTGTCCTTCTGTTACCAAGCACAGCATGTCATTACGACATCTAATCTACTGAGACAGAAGCCTCAATGGAGGGAAAAAAGCCATTCCAAGATAAAACAGTCCGAGGCAAACATTTCCATCTCATGTTCTTGCCTCCCTGCTACAAAATAACAAAAAAACTAAGACGTGAATTTTTAGGCTGGCAGGGTTTCCCTTTTCGGCATCCAAAGAGCTGGCGGGGAACACATCCCCATCCACTCTGAGTGCCCCGCAGCCATTTCACTATCTAAGTGAAATCTAAGCAAGCAAGATTTCTCTCCAGCCTTAAAATTGAGCCTGGGCGGGAAATGACCCTTAAGTGGCAAATAATTGGTCACTTAAAGGCCTCAACTGGGGTAAGGATGGGTATCCCTTCCAAGGCTTTGTCCGCCTCAGCATAAAATCACTGTGAGGCCAGGGCAGACGGAACAGAGAGGAAATTCTGTTCCTTCAGTTTCACACTCTCGCCGGCAGACGAGCATAGAATTCTGGCCTAAATGATATCTGGGAACGAAATCTAGCCAGATACTGGAAAGAAACGAAGAGATATATATTTGGGGCAGCACGGTAGCACAAGTGGATAGCACTGTGGCTTCACAGCGCCAGGGTCCCAGGTTCGATTCCACGCTGGGTCACTGTCTGGGCGGAGTCTGCACATTCTCCCCGTGTCTGCGTGGGGTTCCTCCGGGTGCTCTGGATTCCTCCGTCAAGTCCCGAAAGACGTGCAGGATAGGTGGATTGGCCATGATAAATTGCCCTTCGTGACCCAAAAAAAAGGTCAGGAGGGGTTATTGGGTTAGGGGATAGCGTGGACGTGAGGGCTTAAGTGGGTTGGTGCAGACTTGATGGGCCGAATGACCTCTTTCTGCACTGTATGTTCTATGTTCTATTCCTGTCAGTGCACTTTAACAGGAAGGATCAATGGGCATGCTACAGAGGAAAATCAGGCAGAAATGATTGGAGCTATAAAGGAAGATTGCCTGTTCTAATAGCGTGAAAGCAATTATTTTTGTACAATCTTTCTCCGTGTCCTGTCTTTCATGCCCATGTGCAATAAGAGAAATTTCTTCCCTGTAAGGGCAGTTCGTGTTCCTCATGCAACAGACAAACCGTTTCAAAATCAACCACTGAACACCACCTTATACTGTAAAAAAAACAAGAGAGGCTATAGGGCAAAGGGAACTATTTATATTTGATTCAGTTATACGGCAGCATCCATGCATTCTAGACGTCAGTTTGGAAGATCACAAAAACCCCGAATAGTGGCATAATACCCCCCAGATTGAACACTTGTTTAGTGAGCCTATCTGCTAGACATCAAGAAAATGTGGAGTAGTACCAGGCAAGAGAAGCTAATCACACAGAGAAAATCCAGATAGGGGGCGAAATTCTCCGACCCCCAGCAGGGTAGGAAGTGGCGGCGGCGGAAATCTCGCCACCCCGATCAGCGAGGCCCCTGCGGCGATTCTCCGGCCCGGATGGGCCGAAGTTCCGCCGCTGGGAGGTCACTCCCGCCGCCAAGGTTTAAACCACCTCTGGAATGGCGGGATCAGCGGCGCGAGCAGGCCCCCGGGGTCCTGGGGGGGCGGGGGGCGATCGAACCCCGGGGGATGCCCCCACGGTGGCCTGGCCTGCGATTGGGGCCCCCCGCTCAGACTCCGGGCCAGTTCCCTGGGTGCACTAGTTTCTTCCGCGTCCGCCACGGCCTCCGCCATGGCGGAAGCGGAAGAGAAACCCACATTGCGCATGCACCGGTGGTGACATCACAGGCAGCTGGCCGCTGACGTCACCGCCGGCGCATGTGCCGACCGGCGAAAGCCTTTCGGCCAGCCCCGCTGCCGGGGGCGCCGGTTTTTTCCGCCAGTCTTCTGGTGCCAACCGCTCCGGCGCGGGGCTGGCCCCCAAAGGTGGGGAGAATTCCCCACCTTTGGGGATGCCCAACCCCTGAGTGGTTGGCACCATTCCCCTACGCCGGGACCCTCCGTCACGCCGGGTAGGGGAGAATCCAGCCCAGGATGTCAGTCACCATGCTCACCTGTCACATCTATACAACCTCAGCCAGTAATTTACATTCATCCATCATGCGCAGTGCTAAAGTGCAACTTCCACTTTGCCAACCCACTCAATGCAAGTGCCGAGACTATCAATCGATGAAGCACTGCTTTAACAGAGTGCAACCTGACTGAACCTATAGGGAAAATGGGGGGAAATCATGGAGCATGTGAGCTAAATTTCCGATATGTGTTCTCATCAGGTGAAGCTTGGTACTCAGAATGTGAACGTTCAAAAATGATTGTGAAAATGTTAATGTTTACGCTTCTTAAAACAATTGTCAGTTTTTAGTTGTATGGCACCTTTTGAAATAGCAATTGATAGACCGCTGTTAAGAGAGAAAGAAGGACATATAAATACCCTGGGCAAGATTCTCCCATCGGGAGACTAAGTCCCGAATCCGGAGTGAAAACCGGAGTGTTTCACTCTGGCATCGGAGGCCGCTCCTCGCCCCATATTCTCGCACCGGGGGCTAGGAGCGGCGCCACGTCAATTACGCGTGCCAGGCCTTGGCGCCGCGTAAATGATGTCATCCGCGCATGCGCAAGTTGGCCGGCGCCAACCCGCGCATGCACGGTTGTCATCCTCCCAGCTGGCGCCCCGCAAGAAATGTCGGATTGATCTTGCGGGGCGGCGGAGGAAAGGAGTTCCTCCTTCAGAAAGGCCGGCCCGCCGATCGGTGGGTACCGATCGCGGGCCAGACCCCTTTTGAGCGCCCCCCCGGTGCTGGATCTCCCCCCCCCCTCCCCACAGCCCCCCTCCCCCCCCCCCCCCAGCGTTCCCGCGCTGTTCCCGTTGTATTGGGCAGGCCGCTCGGCCCATCCAGGCCGGAGAATCGTTGCTCGCCCGTTATGAACGGCGAGCGGCGATTCTCCGAGCGGCCACCCGTAAATCTCGCCGCGCCGGTTTGGGGGGGTGGGAGAATCGCGTGTGGGTGCCGGGGCGGCCTGGCGGGACTCGCCCGGCGCCCCAGCGATTCTCCCACCCGGCGTCGGGGGGGGGGGGGGGGGGGGGGGAGAATTGTGCCCCCTTTACGTGAGGGGTTTTAATGCTCTTCATATTTGTTCTTGTAGCTGGCCTCTGTCTCAATAATCCATGAGAAAATGGAGACATTTGTCTGGAGGCAACTTATGAAGCAGATGGTTCTCAAAGCTTTCACTGTGATTGCCCAATAACCCATGAAGGTCCTCACTGTGAGAAAGAATAGGCACAGGATGGTAAGAATTGCACAGAACATAGAGCTACAGAGACTGGTTTAACTATGGATATAACATTTAGAACAGTCACAGCACTGAAGGAAGCCATTCAGCCATTCGTGTCTGTGCCAGCTCTTTGCAAGAGCAACACAGCTAGTTCCACTACCTTGCTCTTTCCCTGCAGCCCTGCGGTTTGTTTTCTCTTCCGATAATTATCCAATTCATTTCAGACAGTCATGGGTGAAACTGCCTCCACCACACAGTGAAGCAGTTCATTCCAGCTCCTAACCACTTGTGATTATTGCAAAAACTACTATACCAGTAAAGTGAAACTAAAGTTGCTCCTGACTAAATTAATATCTCAGGCATAAGATATAGGAGCAGAATTAAGCCATCTGGCTCATTGAGTCTGCTCTGCCATTCTATCATGGCTGATCCCATCCTGGCCTTAACTCCACCGTCCTGCCCATTCTACATAACCCTTCAACCCATTACCAATTAAAAATCTGTCTAACCGCTGCTTAACTTTACTCACTGTCCAGCATCCGCTGCTCTCTGGGGTAGTGCATTCCATAGATTTGGGAGAAGTAGTTTCTACTCAACTCTGTTTTAAGTTTGCTACCTTTTATTCTGAGACTATGACCTCTTGTTCTAAAATGCATCACAAGAGAAAACACCCACGTCACATCTATTTTATCCTTACCTTTTATCATCTTGTTTTCCTCAATATTATCTCTCTTCATTCTTCTAAACTCGAGAGAGGCGAGGCCGAGAATCGAACCTGGGGCCCTGCTGCTGTGAAGCAACAGTGCTTTCCACTGTTCAATCTCTCGACAAACACCTCATCTCTGGAATCAACCTAGTGAACGTCCTCTGAATTGCCTCCAATGCCACTACATCTTTCCTCAAATAAGGGGACCCAAACTGTGCACAATACTCCAGGTGGGGTCTTACCAATGGCTTGTATAGCTGCAACAACACTTTGTTACCTTTATACTGTATTCCTTTAGCTATAAAACAATCATTCTATTTGCTTTCTTTATTACCTGCTGTACCTGCATGCTAGTTTTCTGTGACTCATGAACAAGGAACCCCAGATCCCTCTGCAGCAGAGAACCTCAAAGTCTTTCCATAATAATAATAATCTTTATTATTGTCACAAGTAGGCTTTACATTAACACTGCAATGAGGTTACTGTGAAAAGCCCCTAGTCGCCACACCAAGCCGCCTGTTCGGGTACACTGAATGGCCAATTCACCGAACAGCACGCCTTTCAGGACTTGTGGGAGGAAACCGGAGCACCCGGAGGAAACCCCACGCAGACACGGGGAGAACATGCAGATTCCACACAGACAGTGACCCAAGCCAGGAATCGAACCTGGGACCCGTTGCCGCTGTGCCATCGCCATTTAGATAATAAGTTGCCTTCCCATTTTCCGAACAAAATGGATGACCTCACACTTGTGGGCAGCATGGTAGCATGGTGGTTAGCATAAATGCTTCACAGCTCCAGGGTCCCAGGTTCGATTCCCGGCTGGGTCACTGTGTGGAGTCTGCACGTCCTCCCCGTGTGTGCGTGGGTTTCCTCCGGGTGCTCCGGTTTCCTCCCACAGTCCAAAGATGTGCGGGTTAGGTGGATTGGCCTTGATAAATTGCCCATAGTGTCCTAAAATGTAAGGTTAAGGGGGGGGGGGGGGGGGTTGGGTTACGGGTATGGGGTGGATACGTGGGTTTGAGTAGGGTGATCATGGCTCGGCACAACATCGAGGGCCGAAAGGCCTGTTCTGTGCTGTACTGTTCTATGTTCTATGTCTACTTATCCACACACCAGCTGCTATATTTTGGCCCACTCTCCTAACCTATCTATATCTATTCATAAGGTTCTTATTTCCTCTTTGCATGAATATGGAAATACATCAGTGCCCATAAGCTTTTTACATTTCAAAGTAACTAATGTCAGCTTGGCTCAGTTGGTGGTAATTGTTCCTTAATCACAAGAGTTCCAAACCAGGGCTTGAGCCAACTGGTCGTGAGTCAGATGAAAGACACTCCAAGTGAGCTCTGCTAGCATGCCTTCAACCTACCGGTACTTGCTTGATCCCGGAAGACATGCTTGTTATTGGGCATCCTGAATTCTCCCTCAGTGTACCCGAACAGGCACCGGAATGTGGCGACTAGGGGATTTTCACAGTAACTTCACTGCAGTATTAATGTGAGCCTACCTGTGACAATAATAAAGATTATTATTATTATAAATGGAAGGGAAATGGCTATCATCTGCTTGTCCTTCTGGTGGTGTTCAAAAACAACAGCCAGAAGGTCTCAGCATATTATGCTGACCCTGCTAATCTGTAAAAGAAAGAAAACTTCCTTGGACTCGAAGATAAACGCAAATTACCGCAAATGCTGGAATCTAAAACAAAAACAGAAAATACTGGGCAATGTCAAGGAGTCATCCAGATTCGAAACGTTTGCTCCCGCCTCTCTCCACAGATGCAGTCGGACCTGCTGAGATTGTCCAGTGTTTTCTGCTTTTGTTCTGTGAACCCAAACTTCTCATATCCTTTAGTCTGAATGCACTTGTCACACTGCATAAAGTGGCAAGTAGAGTCTGAATAGACAGGGAGCACCATGAGTCCTGCTTCATAAGTACTGTATTACTATGCTTGTACCTGCACTACCTGGGAAACCCCTGAGAGTACCTGCGGGGACAAAGCAAGGGAGGTGGACGCCTGACATCATCTCAGGATTTCCACTCTCAATTGCCCTATAATTGGAATTAAAAAAAAAAAGATCATGAGAGGTCCAGACAGGATAAACAGGGAGAAACTGTTCCCGTTGGCAAAATGATCGAGATCCAGAGGACACTGAATGCCAAAGGAACCTATGATGACATGTGGATTTTTTGTTTCAACACAGCAAGTGGTCAGGACCTGGAATGCACTGTCTAAGAATATATTGGAGGTAGATTCAGTCATGGCTTTCACAAGGTAATTAGATATGCAGCTGGAGATTTCGGGCATGATTTAACGGGAGAAGTAATGGCGGGCGGCACGATGGCACAGTGATTAGCACTGCTGCTTCAAAGCTCCAAATACCCAGGTTTGCACTTTCTCACCGTGTCTGCAAGGGTTTCCTCTGGGTGCTCCTGTTTCCTCCCACAGTCCAAAGATATGCATTGGCCATGTTAAATTGTCCCTTAGTGTCCAAAAGGTTAGGTGGAGTTACGGGGATAGGGTGGAGGCCTGGGCTTAGGTCGGGTGCTCGTTCCAGGGGCCGGTGCGTACTTGATGGGCCCAATGGCCTCCTTCAGCACTGTAAATTCTATAACCCATTTAGTGCCGGAAATGGTCCCTCACGAGCTTCATGGTGGAAATGGCTGTCCACCAGCTTATTCGCCTGGACTTCATCCGGCAGCTCCCTGCTAACAAGGGGGGGGGGGGGGGGGGGGCTACTCATAAACACTACGTCTGAACACATTCCAGTTAGCACACAACTATTCCACCATGCAGACCTGCTCCACACTTCGGGGATG
This sequence comes from Scyliorhinus canicula, assembly GCF_902713615.1. Classification (NCBI taxonomy): domain Eukaryota; kingdom Metazoa; phylum Chordata; class Chondrichthyes; order Carcharhiniformes; family Scyliorhinidae; genus Scyliorhinus; species Scyliorhinus canicula. The sequence goes on along the minus strand of NC_052158.1, from coordinate 155,709,981 downwards.
CTGCCCTGGCCAGGCTGCTGGGCACTGTGGAGGTGAGACAAGGCACCTTGTTCCCCTGAAGGGGTCAGAGTATCAGTCATAGGGAGGTAGTGGCAGCAGCCGTCAGTGCAGGCAGCGTGACCAGGAGGACGGCTGCTGGAAGACCGAAGACCACCATGTTCCGCATGGTTAAGTTGACACTGGCCCCTTGGCATTGATCCCACCTGCCACCACCCTGACATTCCCCCCACCAGCCCACTCCACAAGTCAGAGGCTGGCAGCCCGCACCCCCTCCCAGCATATTATCATGCCAGTGCCCCAGCACAACCTGGCACCCACCAGCACAATCCCTCCATGCCCAGGAGCGGTTCGCACACAACCCACCTGCCATAGACCCCCCCCCACCCTCCCCGTTATGCGTCAAGCGTGCTTCCCTCTCTCTGTCTCCGCAGGAGGTTAGCCCATAATAGGCTAGAAAACGCCCAAATGGGCAGCGGGGTTCCGGATATCGGAGAGTCCTCATGCCCTGAAGATCAGGGGTATGAGGATAGATCATGAGGATAGAGAAGTCCCGAGCTGGCCTGCAGTGCAGAGGTGAGGATCCATTATCCCTCCACCCAGGTGACCTGCCTCAAATGAGTCGTTCATGTCAGACGAAATGATCCTTCCCTCTCACTGACCTCCATGGATGGGGCCAGGCTATCCAGGGTGTCCCCCCCCCCCCCCCTCCCCCCACCGCCACCCAAGAGAGCACCTCAGAGCAGATCTCTGTGGATGCACCATCGACGCGTCACAGCTATCACCTCCACCATCCGCCAACGTAGAGACACACACCTCGCTGAGCATCGGTAGGGCACAGGTATCTGGGGCACAATCTGGTGAGCAGCACACACATGCTGGTGCACATCAGGTGGAGGCAGAAACATCCAAGGGAATCGGCAGTTGGAAGTCTGCTGGATACCAGGGCTCAGCTGAGTCCCAGTCAGACGCCGAGTCTCTGGTCAAGGTTATCTCGGAACTGATGCAGACGTTAGGCCACGATCGGGAGATTCAGGAGGGAATGTCAGCACACTCCGCCATGTGCATAGCCAATTGGAGGAGTCCAAAAGGCTACGGATGGAGGAGATGGCACCGGTAATGCGTGGCACTGGGGACAACACTGCTCAGGGGGCGACCGCAGTGGGAAGCCTGCAGCACGTATCAGTGCCTTGAGTGGCGGTGTCCAAGGCATGCTCAGTCAGTGACGATCGTGGCTGAGGGCCTCGAACGTATGTCCCAGTTGCTGGGGGACATGTTCCAGATGCAGGTGGACATCATTGGGGAACACCACAGCATGTCCCAGTCAGTAAGAGATGTGTTTCAGACTTAGGTAGGCATTGGCAGGGCACTCCGGAGCTTGGTCCAGTCACGGAGGAACAAAGCTGCATGGCGCAGACAACAGAGAGGGGTCAGGGCCGGATGGCACAGATGCCTCTGGAGCTGTCTCTCCATCCCATGAAAATCCCCAGAGCCCCAATGACATCGTCTGGGAGGAAGAAGTCCTGGAGGCCAACCCAGGGCCTGTCACCAGGGAGGCGATGGTGATCTTCACCTCACCCGAATCCTGCCCTCCTGACACCGGCATGTCTCAAGGTAGGTGGGCAAAACAGAGTAGCATGGCAATGCCAGTGGCACCGGTAAGATTGCCAGGGCCCTCCGGCTGCTGGGACCCCAGAGCCCATCCGGCAGCAGCATCAAAGGCCACAGGGTTCAAGAAGCAGCAGGCTGCCACCACCTCCGATGTGCATCGTGGGGACACAGCAGAGTAGCAGCAGAGCACAGAAGCTTAAAAAGATTGAGGATTACTGAGTGGGCACTGGGGGTGGGGGAGGTGTTGGGCATCATCTGTAGTTGGGGACAATGAGGTTTTCGAATGTTGACAGTGATACACCTGATACATGCAAAGCCTCTGTCACATTTTTCCTCACCGCGGGCCAACCTGCACCACACCCCCTGTTGCCCCCTGCTACATAGCCCCCCCCCCCCCCCCCCACCCCCGCCCCTCTCCCTCCAGGCGCAGTGATCCCAGATCAGGAGCCTCCGATGCAGACACATGCAGGTGGTGGGCTTGAGTGCGCTGTCACCAGGACAACAGGAGTCAGACTATGGCATAGACTGAGGAACACCAGAGCTTAGCTCACAGCGAGTTAGCATTACTCTCCTGCCCTGTATATTGACCCAGTAACAGGATAGACAAAGGCACATCACCCTGGGATGATGTTACACAGACCCGGGAGGGTGGTCTGTGTGGGAGTGTCGGGCAATGGGAGCGGGGATTGGGGGCGGGGAGAGTGCGGGGTTGGAGTAGCGAGGGAAATGGATTGGAGGGTGAGGGTAGTCAATGGGGTTGATCGGGTAGGGAAAAGGAAGGATTGGGGGCGTAGGGAGGAATTCAGGGGAAGGGAAGGATTGGAGGGAGTGAGGGATAGGCTCTTGATTAATAAGGGGATCAGGGGTTATGGGGAGAAGGCAGGAGAATGGGGATGAGAAAAATATCAGCCATGACTGAATGGCAGAGCAGACTCGATGGGCCGAGTGGCGTAATTCTGCTCCTATGTCTTATGGGAGGGAGGGATTGGGGGAGAGGAAAGGGGGTGAGCTGATGGACAAAGCCTCGGCTTATGAGAATCAGGCGATGATGAGGGCCTCCCTGGCCCTCCGGGCATGCCGGATCCTCGCCATCGACTAACCTCCATCCTCCGGCTGCTCCTACGGGTCCTTCCGGGCTTGAGCCCCTCCTGGTTCGGCCCCTCGACAGACAAGGTTGCATATCCCTCCATCTCCTCCTCCTCCAGCATGTCACCCTGCTGCTGTACCAAGTTGTGGAAGGTACAGAAGCCCACCACAAAGCGGGCGACCCTCCGGGGGGTGTACCGCAAGGCACCACCAGTGCGGTCCAGGCACCGGAACTGCATTTTGAGCAGTGCGGTTCACCGCTCAATGACAGCACGGGTGGCAGCATGAGCCTCGTTATATCGGGTCACCGCCTTGGTCTCCACACTGGTATTATCAGCCAGGACCTGGGCGGGTGCCCCTTATCGCCCAAGAGCCAACCCGTCATCCTGCGGTGGTCCTCAAAGGTGTCGGAGAACTGATTGTTCCAGGATGTTGCTGTCATGCACACTCCAAGGGAAGCATGCAAACACGTGCATGATCCAGACAGAGGTGGTGGTCGCCATGATGTGAATATTCAGGGAGTGGAACCCCTTCCTGTTAATGAAGGGAGCTCCCTGATGCCCCTGTGCCGCAAGGTGATGTGCAGCCACCTGGACCTGGGGCAACCCAGCAGTGGCCGAGAATCCTGCTGCCTGGGCATCTTGGTCCTGCTCAAAGTTTATATAGTCAGCTTCCCGGGGATACAGGGCATCGTCACTTCAACGATGCACTGGTGGGCTGTAGTTTGTGATATGTCGAACAAGTTCCCGTTCAAAACCTCAAATGAACCGGTATGATTGAGGTTCAGGGCGGTGACCATCACGGCCTCCTCCTCCACAGGATGCCAAGTCTGAAAAGAACATGGCATAGGTGTCGCTCAGTCTCCTTGTTGAGACGAAGCCTCCTGCGGCACATGCTTACCGTCATCTCTTCGAACAATCAACGATGCATGTACACTTTGGGCCGTTGCTGGCGTTCCCCCTCTTGGGTCTCTCCTCGGCCTGGTGGGCAGCCGGGTCTGCAGGATGTGCAGTGGCCCCCTGAACATGGTATGCCACCTCGAGCTTGCATCGATGCTGCTGCCACCTTATCGCCGTTAGGCTGTCTGGGCAGCCACCAGCACTGCAAGGGATATTGCTGCGGGGTCAGTAATACCATCCATTTTGTTATATCTGTAAGGAATTGGAGAAGGCGAGAGACCAACAATCAGTTAGGACCTCCACCCAGGCATCCTCGAATCCCCCAAGCCTCCTGCACCCTTACGTTTCCCGCCTTCTCTTAGAGTGCCATCCACCAAGCCAGTTGTTCTGGGTGACCCCACCCTGCACACTCACCCCGGCCACAACAGGAGCACCTAGACCCAAGACCTCAGACCCCTGCCAGGAACATCAGGGGGACCGTGCTCAGGTACCTTCCCTTGATCCACATACTCACCCTCTGGTTGTGGGGATATCCTCAGTGCTGGGGCCCAGCTCAGAGTGTTTGATTGTTGGCTGCTGCCTCTGTGGTGTAGACTCCCCCCGGGGTTCAGCAAAGTGCCCAGGCCCCGGGGTTCAGCAAAGTGCCCAGGCCCCGGGGTTCAGCAAAGTGCCCAGGCCCCGGGGTTCAGCAAAGTGCCCAGGCCCCGGGGTTCAGCAAAGTGCCCAGGCCCCAGGGTTCAGCAAAGTGCCCAGGCCCCGGGGTTCAGCAAAGTGCCCAGGCCCCGGGGTTCAGCAAAGTGCCCAGGCCCCGGGGTTCAGCAAAGTGCCCAGGCCCCGGGGTTCAGCAAAGTGCCCAGGCCCCGGGGTTCAGCAAAGTGCCCAGGCCCCGGGGTTCAGCAAAGTGCCCAGGCCCCGGGGTTCAGCAAAGTGCCCAGGCCCCGGGGTTCAGCAAAGTGCCCAGGCCTCACGGTTCGATTGGAATGCTTTGCACTAAACCCCATCTGAGACATGGCATGTGTACCCAGGAGAATGCACTGGAGAGCTGTGCCCCTGAGTTGCATGCCTGAAAACGAAGATGGCTACTCACCTCCTCTGATCCCCTCAGCAGCCATCGCACTATGTTCCCGTTTTTAAATAGGAGTGCTAAATGGCGCCCGCAAGACCTCTCGCTGTGAGCCGCTTAGTTCGGGTCGGCCGTTAGATACGGCGTCCATCTTGTTAATGAGATGAAGATTGCCCTTAATTGGTGATAATTGATGTCTCTCCATGTCTGGGTGGACTCCGGAACCTGCTAACAGAAGTGGGCTGGTTGGATCGCGAACCGATCGGGTCCCGGCACGGATCCCAATTTTGGCCTCTCCCGCAATTTACCTGCAAAGAAACGCGCTGGGCGCAATGCGGTCATTACATTGCGTCCTTAATGTTTGTAGGGTTATGGGGAAAAGCGGGGAATAGACTGGCTGAGTTGCTGTTGCATATTGCTGACACGGACCCGATGACTGAATAGCCACATTCTTTGCTATAACCATTCTGTGAGTCTACTTTCATTTACCAGTTGTCAGAACTCTCGGAAATATTAGACACAATATTGATGTTGTAATGTTTTTAACGTGAACTGATTATTTTAGTGGATTGTTTCTTTTCTCTTAGTCAGATAATGCAATGAGAATTTTTATTATTACCATCAGAGTTCCAATCGGGATAATCATTGTTATTGTAACAGTAGTTGCACTGTTGGGGATGCTGTTTCAGATGTCTGTCTGAAACACAATCGCAAAGACTATCATTACTGTTTTCATTATCTGCTTCTATCCTGACTCATGCCAGCTTATGGTTGCTCTCTAATATCTTGCCCAAATAGCTGTTCCTTATGAGAAACCCTAGATTGTGGGTTAACAATCTCTCTTACTATAGGTACCACAGCTGAGCTGGTCTGTCCCTAACTGACATTTACATGGAGCACTTTGATAGGTCAGGAGATAGATAATAACCAGGAGCAGGAACGTCTGCTTATGTTCTACTCCTTAACGCGAGGAACACATCAACAATGACTAGATTCCCGTTTAGTCATAGGGCAATGGTTCAATTAACCCACGGATGCTGAGGCTGATTGTGGAAACTTTACTGCTGGTCCGTTGAGATCTACACAAACAGTAGATCTTTCTGACATGTATAGCTCAGCATTCATTGACTTAACCAGCTGAGTAAGAAGTCTTACATCACCAGGTTAAAGTCCAACAGGTTTGTTTCAAATCACTAGCTTTCGGAGCGCAGCTCCTTCCTCAGGGGAATGAAGATGTTCCAGAAACATATATATAGACAAATTCAAAGATGCAAGACAATGCTTTGAATGCGAGCATTTGCAGGTGATTAAGTCTTTACAGATCCAGAGATAGGAGTAACCCCAAGTTAAAGAGGTGTGAATTGTCTCAAGCCAGGACAGTTGGTAGGATTTTGCAAGCCCAGGCAAGATGGTGGGATTGAATCCAAGTCCTGGTTGAGGCTGTACTCATGTGTGCTTAACCAGCTGAGCCATAGGAGGAGTCTTAACCTCTCCAAGGCCACATGTTGTTGAGTAAATTTCACTTGCCATTATTATCCTATTCGGCTATGTTGTAATTGCAACAACTCACCTTCTCTTCCTGCTGTGTATGCAGAAAGCTTAAAGTTAGCACATCTATGGATTTTGCTTTCCAACCGATGGAGTGAGCTGGTATTAGAATAACTCGATAGCAGTTGGGAAGAAGGACGGGTGGCGGGGTGATGGTTATTGCATCTATTAATTTGCCCATAATCGCAGTTATGATTTTGTACTTAACTTTTATTACAAAATGTGAATGTGAATATTTTTCTGTGTACAAGGAACAAATAAACCCATTTTTAAAGAAGGGTTTTGCGATTTAATTAACTACCTTGCATTGAGGAAATCTTCCCACACCAGAACTGTGATCTCAGGAGTTAATTATCTGCTCCCTGCAGAGGGAAATTAAATTATTTAAGTAAATTGCAAAGAGCTTTCAACAAGAAACATCCCCACATAGAGCAGTAGCTGCTGAGTCTGACGACCCTGACCTATATAAGAAATCCAGGTACGACGTACGGAAAGCCATCTGAGATGCTAAAAGACAATACTGGATCAAACTAGAATCCTAGGCCAACGAAACAAACCCGCAATGTCTATGGCAGGGCTTACACAAGGTCACAGGCAACACAGCAAGGCCAGATGGAATCTCTGGGGCTGGAGCATCCCTCCCCGATGAACTGAACAAGTCAGCCAATACATCAGTGCCACTCGTCCCAACAGCCCTGGACACACCCATACCCACTATTATAGCCTCAGGGGTAAAAGCTGCCTTCTTGACAGTAACCAGCGGAAAGTGGCGGGTCCTGACAGAGTCCCTGGGCGAGCACTCAGAGCCTGCACAGACCAGCTGGCGAGTGTATTCGCAGATATCTTCAACACCTCACTTCGCTGCTCCGAGGTCACCTCCTGCATCAAGAAGACCACCATAATACCAGTGCCAAAGAAGAGCAAGGTAACTTGCCTCAACGACTACCGACTGGTGGCCCTGACGTCTGTTATCATGAAATGCTTCAAGTGGCTAGTTATGCGACAGATCACTGCCAGCCTCCCAGACGGTCTCCATCCACTGCAGTTTGCCTATCACCGCAACCGGTCCACAGCAGACGCTATCTCCCTGGCTCTGCAATCAACACTCGAGCACCTTGACAACAAGGACACCTTCATAAGACTGCTGGTCATAGACTACAGCTCCGCCTTCAACACCATTATCCTAACAAGACTAATAACCAAACTCTGTAATCTTGGACTTGACCTCTCCCTGTGCAGCTGAATCCTCGACTTCCTCACCAACAGACCGCAATCTGTCAGGATCGGCAACAGCACCTCCTCCACAATAGTCCTCAACACCGGGGCCCCGCAAGGATGTGTGCTCAGTCCTCTACTGTACTCCCTATATACACACGACTGTGTGGCAAGATTCAACTCCAATTCGATCTAAGTTTCTGGATGATACAACTGTGGTGGGCCGTATCTCAAACAACAACGAATCAGACTACAGAAGGGAGATAGATCACTTGGTTGCATGGTGTACCGAAAATAACCTTTCTCCAAATGTTGGAAAGACCAAGGAACTGATCATCGACTTCAGGAAGCGTAGCACGACAACACCACCCTCATCCCTCCCCGCCTGCCCCTGTCTACATCAATGGCTCCGAAGTGGAGATGGTCGATAGCTTTAAGTTCCTGGGGGGGGGGGGGGTCACCATCACCAACAGTTTGTCCTGGTCCACTCACGTTGATGCAACAGTCAAGAAAGCCCAACAACTTCTCTACTTCCTACAGAAGCGAAAAAAAATTGGCATGTCTGCATCGACTCACAAACCTCTACAGATGTGCCATAGAGAGCATCCTATCCGGCTGCATCACAGCTCGGTATGGCAACTGCTCAGCCCAAGATCTCAAGAAACTGCAGTGTGGTGAACTCCGCCCAACGCATCACACAAGCTTGCCATCCTCGCATTGATTCTGTATACACCTCTCGCTGCCTCAGGAAGGCAGACAGCATTGTCAGAGACCCCTCCCACCCAGGCATTGCCTTCTTCCAGACCCTTCCATCAGGCTGAAGATACAGCAGTCTGAAGACATGCACATCCAGACATAGGAACAGCTTCTTCCCCACAGCTACAAGACTCCTCAACGACTCCCCCTCGGACTGATCTGTTCCCTGTAAGAACACTATTCACAATGCCCTGTGCTGCTCTTGCTCATGTACTGCTTGTTTGGCCCTTGTTCCACACTGTAACCAATCACTGTTTGTCGATGTACCATTTGTCAAGTTACTCTGTCGATTATTCTTTTACATACTATGTACGTAATGTGTACGTTCCCTTGGCCGCAGAGAAATACTTTTCACTGTACTTCGGTACATGTGACAATAAATATCAATCAATCCCTTCAGCTTTTAATTATCATTATTATTCACGGGGTTCAGTGTAGATTGTGCACTGAAACCAGTGGTGGCATTTACAGGTAGTTTATCTCAGTGTGCAATAGCATTCAAGGCTATTTCGTACCACCTTTCATAGAATTTACAGAGCAGAAGGAGGCCATTCGGCCCATCGAGTCTGCACCGGCGCTTGGAAAGAGCACCCTACCCAAGGTCAACAACTCCACCCTATCCCCATAACTCAGTAACCCCACCCAACACTAAGGGCAATTTTGGACACTAAGGGCAATTTTATCATGGCCAATCCGCCTAACCTGCACATCTTTGGACTGTGGGAGGAAACCGGAGCACCCGGAGGAAACTCACGTACACACGGGGAGGATGTGCAGACTCCGCACAGACAGTGACCCAAGCCGGAATCGAACCTGGGACCCTGGAGCTGTGAAGCGATTGTGCTATCCACAATGCTACTGTGCTGCCCTAAAGATCAACCTGAAAGATCAACACAAAATATTCTCTTTCAGAAGCCGAATGACCTGTTTTGCAGCATCAGGATTTTCTTTGCTTCAGCTTTTTAACTTGGGTTTTTAAAAAAAATTACTTTGTTCTGATTTGATATTTCTAATTTTAAAGTGCAAGTCCATCACAGAGGTAAAACCAAGTGACAGATTTTACCAGCTCTGTGATAAGCTATGAATTATTAGCTTTTGCAGTTCATTTGCTTAACTCTAATCTCCGTGCTCAGGCAGATTTTCAGTGTAGGCAACAAAACGAATTTTCAACACAGAGATTCTCCCAAAACTCTCACTCGAGCTAAAGGAGGCTGGTGAGCAGCGGGAGACGCCAAAAACGTGAACCACGGCAGGCACCAAACAGTTTGCGATGCAATCGGCCCACTCCCGTAGGCGAATTTGGGATCCCGCCGTAGCGTGGCAAGAAACCAATTATCGCCACTTAAGCCCTATTTTCATGCAATTAATGGGAGCCAGCCCATATCCACCAGCCTCCCATCATTCAGTGGCCTCCCCAGCAAGTGGTCACCCTGGCACCGCCCCAGTGCTCGGAGGGGGCTGGGCACCCTCGGCTGGTGGGACACACCCTCCACAGGGGGTGCCGTATGGAAAGGTGGGGAATGGGGGGTCTGCTGGGGGACAACCACACATTGCTGGTGACCTCTCCTTTGCCCACAGTCTCTGGGATTCCTCCAATCGGCTATGGGCCTGCTGGAGTGTCGCTGACATCTCCCTCTGAATGTCCTGGCCGCTCCCTTACATGTCCATCAGCTCCGGGATAGCATGTTCCATAGGCTCAGCATCTGGCTGGGACCCAGCTGGTTTCTGCGACTCAGCAGATCTGCGACTGCTGCCTCGCCTGGACGTTACTGCCTCCACCTGATGTACATCAGCAAGTGTGTGGTGCTCACCGGATTGTGCCTCAGAAGCCTGACCATTTACCGTTCCCACCGAGGTGTGTGTATCTAAGCTGGTGGAAGGTGGGGATGACAGCTGTGCCGCATCGATTGTGGCTTCCTCAGAGCTCTCCGAGGTGGTCTTATGGGAGACAGGGGAGACAGGGGAGATGGGCCCTGATGTTAGCTTCCAGTTTCTTCTCATACTCTCTCTTTGCTTCTCTTATTTCCTTTTTTAATTCCTCTCTGAATCTTCTACATTTGGCCTTGTTTTCAACTGTATTATCCCCCTGACACACTTTTTCTGCTTCATTTTAATCTCTCATTTTCAGAATCCAGCGAGCTCTGGATTGTTTTGCCTTGCCTTTCCCCTTTGTGGGGCTATACCTTGACTGTGCTCAACATTTGAACTATCTCTTCTTTGAGAGCAGCCAATTGTTCAATGACAGTTTCGTCTGCTACCTTTTGGTTCCAATTTACCTGGATCAGATCCATCCTTACTCCACTGAAGTCGGCTTTCCCCCAATTAATTATTCATACTGTGGATTTCTCCTTGTCCTTTACCAAAGCCAACCTAAATCTTACGACACAAAGATCAAAGTTCCTTAAATTGTTTCACTGCTGTCAATCGATCAAATTGGCCCATTTCATTTCAAAGAACCAGATCCAATATTGCCTCTTTTCTCATTGGACTGGAAATATACAGTAGAAAATTTACTTGTGAAACTTTTTCTCCTCTCTGCCCTTTGCATTACCAAGGAAAGGCTGAAGGCATTGGACACTGTAAAGGCCATTATGCTGACAACTTCCCAGCTGTAGTGCTGAAGAACTATGCTCCAGAACTAACCAAGCTGTTCCAGTGCAGCATCTACCTCACATTGTGGAAAATTGCCCAGATCGTCCTATCCATAAAAAGCAGTACAAATCTAACCCAATCAATTACTGCCCCATCAGTTTACTCTCGGTCATCAGCAAAGTGATGAGAGATGTCATCAACAGTGTTATCAAGCAATACTTACTTACTCAACGATAGACTGTTCACTAATGTTCAGTGTAGCTTCTGCCAGGGCAACCTGGCTCCAGACCTCATTAGAACCTTGACCCAAACATGGAAAAAAGTGATGAATTCCGGAGGTGAGATGCAAGTGATTGCCCTTGACATTGAGGCAGCGTTTGCCAGAGTATGGCATCAAGAAGCCCTCACAAAATTGAAGTCAATGGGAATCGGGGAAAATCTTCCACTGGTTGGAGTCATTGTGTAATTTCAGGAAGGAATTTGATATAGCTCTTCAGGCTAAAGGGATCAAGGAATATGGGGGAAGGCTGGATTAGGGTATTGAATTTGATGATCAGCCATGATCATAATAAATGGTGGATCAGGCTCGAATGGCCGCCAACCTGCTTCTATTTTTTGTGTTTCTAAACCTGGCAGAAAGGAAGGTGGTTGTAGTGGTTGGAGGCCAATCAGTTCAAGGACCATCACTGCAGGACTTCCTCAGTGGAGTGTCGTTGACCCAAACTTCTTCAGCTGTTTTGTCAATTATTTTTGCTCCGTCAAAAGCTCATTAGTGAGGACGGTTCGCTGAGGATTCCGGAATGTTCAGTATCATTTGCCACTCCTCAGATACTGAGTTAGTCTGTGCCTTTGTGCAGTAAGACATGGACAACACACTGTGCTAGGCTGATCAGTTACAAGTAACACTTCTGGCACACAAGTGCCAGAGATTGACTATCTCCAATATGAGAGAATAGAACCATCTTCCCTTAAAATGCCATCACTCAATCAACCCCCATCAACATTCTGGGGGAATACCTTTGACCAGAAACTTAACTGGATCAACCATAGAAATACAGAGACTGGGAATTCTGTGGCGAGTACCTCACTTCCTGACTCCCCAAAACCTGTCCACTATCTACAAGGCACAATTCAGGAGTGTGATGGAATGTTCTCCACCTGTCTGAATGAGTGCAGCTCCAACAACACTCAAGAAGCTTATACCATCCAGGACAAAGCAGCCTCGCTTGATTGACACTCCATACACCACCACAAACATTCACTCCCTCCACCACGCACAGTGGCAACAGTGTGTACCATTGACAAAATGTACTGCAAAAACTTTACACGTCTTCTGAGATAGCACCTTCCAAACCCATGATCGCTAACATCTAAACGAATTAGGACAGCAGACACATGGGGAAACCATGTTGCCCGCCAAGCCATTCACAGCCACTGGGTTAAAATCCTGTAACTCCTGCCTGAACAGTACCTTGGGTGCACCTACACCACATGGACTGCAGCAGCTCAAGAAGGCAGCTCATCATCGTCCTCTCAAAGGCAATTAGAACATAGAACAGTACAGCACAGTTCAGGCCCTTCGGCCCACAAAGTTGTGCCGACCATTTATCCTAATCTCAGATCAACCTAACCTACACCCCTTCAATTTACTGCTGTCCATGTGCCTGTCCAAGAGTTGCTTAAATGTCCCTAATGACTCTGACCCCACCACCTCTGCTGGCAGTGCATTCCACACACCCATCACTCTCTGTGTAAAGAACCGACCTCTGACATCTCCCCTATACCTTCCTCCAATCACCAAAACTTTCCTCTCATGACAGCCATTTCCGCCCTGGGCAAAAGTCTCTGGCTATCCACTCTATCCATGCCTCTCATCACCTTATACACCTCTATCGAGTCACCTCTCTTCCTTCTTCGCTCCAGTGAGAAAAGCCCTAGCTCCCTCAACCTTTCTTGATAAGACATGCCCTCCAGTCCAGGCAGCATCCTGGTAAATCTCCTCTGTACCCTCTCCAAAGCATCCACATCCTTCCTATAATGAGGTGACCAGAACTGGAGACAATATTCCAAGTGTGGTCTGTTATATTACTGGGTCTCGTAATATGTATCGTTACTAGCTGCTGTTGATGCAGATGGTCTGATGGTGTGATCCTGAAGAAACCACGAGTCTTTTACTTAAAGCAAACTAATTTATTAAAGTAACATAGAACATAGAAAATACAGCACAGAACAGGCCCTTCTGAGTTCGACACTCTACAGAACTATCTCCAGAAATCAGGTCATTAAATATGATTGAATTAACTGATTCAAAACTATAAATACTAACTATATTGAGAGTTATCTATTATACACAAAGGCTTACTAAACATTCTTGGGTTGAAAGAGACCAAGATCCTCTGGGAGTTGATACTTATAGGTGGATCTAGTGGTGCCCTCTAGTGATACTGTTACAGATAAATATTATAATTAACCCTTTCGTTATATACATATATGCATATTATTACATGGTCTAACCAGGGTTTTATATTGCTGCAGCAAAACCTCGCGGCTCTTAAACTCAATCGCCCGTTAATGAAAGCCAACACACTATACGCCTTCTTAACAACCCTATCAACTTCACATTTATCGAGGTTGAACTCCATCTGCCTCTTCTCAGCCCAGCTCTGCACCCTGTCAATGTCCTGTTGTAACCTGCAACAACCCTCGACACTACACCAACCTTTGTGCCATCAGCAAACTTACTAACCCACCCTTCAATTTCCTCATCCAAGTCATTTATAAAAATCACAAAGAGCAGAGGTTCCAGAACAGATCCTTGCGGGATACCATTGGTCACCGACCTCCAGGCGGAATACTTTCCATCCACTACCACTCGCTGTCTTCATTCGGCCAGCCAATTCTGTATCCAGACAGCCAAATTTCCCTGTATCCCATGCCCCTAACTTTCTGAATAAGCCTACCATGGGGAACCTTATCAAATGCCTTACTGAAATCCATATACACCACATCCATTGCCCGACCTTCATCAATGTGTCTCATCACATCCTCAAATAATTCAGTGAGGCTTGTGAGGCATGACCTGCCCCTCACAAAGCCATGCTGACTATCTTTAATCAAACTACGTTTTTCTAAATAATCATAAATCCGATCTCTCAGAATCCTTTCCAATATTTTGCTCGCCACAGACGTCAGACTGATAGGTCTGTAATTCCCAGGGATTTCCCTATTCCCTTTCTTGAACAGGGGAACAGCATTCGCCTCCTCCAATCAGCCGGTATTACTCCAGTGGAGAGTGAGGATGCAAAGATCATCGCCAGCGGTGCAGCAATCTCACTTCCCGTAGCAACCTTGGGTATATCCTGTCAGGCCCAGGGGACTTATTTATCCTGATGCTTTTCAAAATTTCCAGCACATCCTCCTTCTTAATATCAACCTGTTCAAGCCTATTAACCTGGTTCATACTGTTCTCACGAGCAACATGGTCCCTCTCTCCAGTGAATACTGAAGCAAAATATTTATTTAGGGCCTCCGCTACCTCCTCAGACTCTAGGCTCAAGTTCTCTCCACTATCCCTGATCGGCCCTACTCTCACTCTGATCATTCTCTTATTTCTCACATAAGTGTAGAACGCGTTGGGGTTTTCCCTAATCCTTCCCGCCACGACATTTTCATGCCACCTTCTAGCTCTCCTCAGTCTTTTTTGAGTTCCTTCCTGGCTACCTTGTAACCCTCTAGAGCCGAGTCAGATCCTTGCTTCCTCAACCTTACGTAAGCTTCCTTCTTCCTCTTGACTCAAAGCTCCACTTCTCTTGTCATCCAAGGCTCCTTTACCTTACCATTCCTTCCTCGTCTCAGTGGGACAAAACTATCCAGCACTCGCAGCAAGTGCCCCTGAAACAACCCCCACATTACTGTTGTGCATTTCCCTGAGAACAACTGTTCCCACTTTATGCTCCTCAGCTCCTGTCTAATAGCAGTATAAATTCCCCTCCCCTAATTAAATACCTTCCCAAACTGTGTGTTCCTAGCCCTCTCCATGACTATGGTAAAGGTCAAGGAGTTGTGGTCACTGTCACTGAAATGCTCTCCCACCGAGACACCTGACACCTGGCCTGGTTCGTTGCCAAGCACCAAGTCCAAGATGGCCTCCCCCCACTCGGCCTATCTACATATTGAGTCAGGAATCCTTCCTGTACACACCTGACAAAATCTGCTCCATCCAAACCATTTGCAGTAAGGAGGTTCCAGTCAGTATTAGGGAAGTTCAAGTCACCCATGACAACAACTCTGTTACTTCTGCACCTTTCCAAGATCTGCCGCCCAATCTGTTCATCTATCTCTCTGCTGCTCTTGGGGGGTCGATAGAAAACTCCCAATAAAGTGACTGCTCCTTTCTTGTTTCTGACTTCCACCCATACTGACTCAGTGGACAAACCCTCCTCAACTACCTCCTTTTCTGCAGCTGTGATACACTCCCTGATTAACAGTGCCACTCCCCCTCCTCTTTTACCGCCCTCCCTATTCTTCTTAAAACGTATAAACCCTGGAACATCTAACAACCATTCCTGCCCCTGTGAAATCCATGTCTCTGTAATGGCCACAACATCGTAGTTCCTAGTACTGATCCATGCTCTAAGTTCATCTCCCTTATTACTGACACTTCTTGCATTGAAACAGACACACTTTAACCCATTCCACTCAGTGCAACTTTGCCCTATCAACTGTCTATCCTTCCTCACAGACTTGCTGCATACTATTTCTGCCTGTTCAACAGCTACTCTATTTTCTGATCCATAGCTCTGGTTCCCATCCCCCTGCCAAACTAGGTTAAACCCTCCCGAAGAGCTCTAGCAAACATCCCACCCAGGATATTGGTGCCCCTCCAGTTTAGATGCAATCCGTCCTTCATGTACCTTCCCCAGAAGGTATACCAATGATCCACATATCTGAAGCCTTCCCTCCTGCACCAGCCCTGCAGCCACGTGTTCAGCTGCACTCGCTCTCTGTTCCTTGCCTCACTTGCACGTGGCACCGGTAGCAATCCTGAGAATACTCTTCTCGTTCTGCTCTTTAGCTTCCAACCTAACCCCCCAAAAAAATCACTTTTTAGATCCTCATCCCTTTTCTTAGCTATGTTGTTGGTGCCTATGTGCACCACGACTTCTGGTTGCTCCCCCTTACCCTTAAGAATCCTGTAGACTCGATCCGAGACATCCCTGACCCTGGCACCCGGGAGGCAACATACCTTCCGGGAGTCTCGTTCGTGCGCACAGAATCTCCTGTCCGTTCCCCTAACCATTGAGTCTCTTATCACTATCGTTTTTGATTCTCCCTCATTTCCTTCTGAGCCACAGAGCGAGGCTCAGTGTCAGAGACCTGGCCGCTATGGCCTTCGCCTGGTATGTAGCCCCCTAACAGCATCCGAAACAGTATACTTGTTTTGAAGGTAAACGGCCACAGGGGATCCTGCACTGTCTGTCTGTTCCCATTCCTTCCCCTGACTGTAACTCAGCTACTCTTGTCCTGAACCTTGGGTGTGGCTACCTCCCTGTAACTCCTCTCTATCACCCCCTCTGCCTCCTGGATGATCCAAAGTTCATCCAGCTCCAGCTCCAGTTCCCTAACGCGGCCTCCGAGGAGCTGGAGTTGGGTGCACTTCCCGCAGGTGTAGTCAGTGGAGACACTAGTGGTACCCCTTACCTCCCACATCCTACAGGAGGAGCAAGCAAATGCCCTAATTCTATCTTCTCTGATCCGAATTCCCAAAGAGAATTAAATGGAAAAAGAAATTGAAGATTAAACGCCCATTAGGCCCTTAAAAATATATATATATATACTGCTGCTACTCCTGCAAGTGAACCCTCTAAAATTGGTGATTCAGCTGAATGATACAGATATAGCTTGCTGCGCTAAAAAAATAAACTCTTACCTTATAGAATGTAGCTGAGATTCTGCTCTGTGAATCAGCTGGAACTCCACCCTCCATCTCTGCTCCAGCTAGATGTAGTCTTTGTAAACTCCCGGCTCCCCTCCCGCTCTTTGAAGAGATGTAGGAAATGAAAAGAGCACCTTGCTCCCCCCTCACCAAACTCCCTCAATCACCGAACTCCCACTTTAGCACTCTAATGCAGCCCAAAGTCAGCACTCTAGTTCAAACAAAGTTAGCACTGTAAGATTGTCCACTTTTATACTGTCTGGCACTAGCCTCTGAAAACTAGCTTAATCCAGTTATCTAATTAACTCATTAACAGGTTGCAGCTGCAAGTAGAGCCAGAGTAAACTGTTTAAAGCTGGTTTAAAACTCACCTTCTTCTAACCCAAAGAGCAACTTTTAAGTTAATTTTCTGTCATGTGAGAATACCTTTAAATAGCTGTAGTGAATGTATCTTTAAGAAATGGGTGTTTATCAAATAGCTCCAGTGATGTCTGTGTGGACGGAGCTAAGCTGTGACTCAGCTTTTACTTTCGCTTTGAGCAAAAAACTGGTGTGTGTGTGTGTGTGTGTGTGTGTGTGTGTGTGTGTGTTTTAGTTTCCTTTTTCAGAGTTGAAGAAGCTGCAGTCACAGTAAGAAGGTGCATTGATCTCTCTCTGCAATCGAAAGACTGCCTCCAGGTCATTTGAGGATTTCAAAGTAATACCTGTTTCTGTAGAGAATTTAAACCTGCTGTCCTTCTGTAAAAAATGTCTTTTGGTTTTATGGATGTTGTTAGGAAAGTTATGAAGGGTTACTTATAGAATATTGGGGATTATTGGTGTTGATAGTTAGAGATGTTTACTGTCGGTTTATAAAGTGTTAACTGGATTCATAAATAAACATGGTTATGTTTTAAAAGTACTGTAGATTTCTGTTTACATCACACCTGTAAAGTCGGCCCGTGTGCTCCCCATAACCAAAATCTATTAAAAGTCGTGGGTCAGGTGAACTCCATGATACACTTTAGTGTTCTCTAAACCCTGGCCCATAACATTACTAAATAAAAGAAACGCTGGTTTTAAACTCAATCTTCTGACCCAAACAGCAACATTTAAGTTAATTTACTAAATAAAAGAACGACAAGACTTTAGATAGAAACGAACCCTTATTATCTCTCAGTCACCGAACTCCCACTTTAGCACTCTAATGCAGCCCAAAGTCAGCACTCCAGCAATTAGAGTCTGACAATAAATAGTAACCTTGTCAGCGATACTCTCGCCCCCATGAATGAATAAGAAAAATCATCCAACGATGCTCACAATACGGAGGATACAACTTCACCAAGTTGCTGGTTTACTTGCACATTAATACCAGTAAATACCGTGAAACATGGCTGTCCATTGCCACAGATCAGTCTTGAATTTTTCTATCTTCAAGCACAGACATTCTGATTCTGTTAATCTGAACAAGGGGAAGTAACTTGTCACAGTCAACAATCATCCAGTCCCTTTGGAAACTTAACCAGAGCAGCAACACCACCTCTCAACCTCTCTTCCAGCAAGAACAAGCCCAATTTACATCATCACCATAATAGTCTAATCTCTCTTGTTATGGGCCAGGGTTTAGAGAACCCCAAAGTGTATCATGGAGTTCACCTGACCCACAATTTTTAATAGATTGTGGTACGTGGAGCACACGGCCCACTCTACAGGTGTGGTACAGCAGAAATGGAAAAGTATTTTTTAAAAGCAAAACAATGTTTATTCTTTGAACTCAAGTTAACCTTTTTAAAATATACAGTGAACATCTTAGCGACCATCAATTCAAATACACCCCCCAAAGAATACAACACTAAGTAATGCTTCCGCTGTCCTTTTAACATCCAGAAGACTTACAAAAAAACAAAACCTTTAACAGAAGCATATCAGGTTAAAGTCACCACTCAAAACATTTATAATTCTGAATTCATCAAATGATCAAGAGATAGTCTTTTCATGGCAGAGAGATCAACAGTACGCTTGCTCTGACTGGCTTCAGCTCCAACACTAAAAACGAAATCAAAAACACACCCTGCAGCAAACAGCCTAAAACAAAAGTAAAAAGCTGACAGACAGCCCAGCTCCACCCACATTCTGACATCACTGATAAACACCCATTTCTTAAAGGTACATTTCTTAAACACCGATTTCTTAAAAGGTACTGACATACGACACTCTGTCCCGTCAAGCATCCTGATTGCTTTTCCGTCAATTTATTTTGTTTTGTTTATCTTTGTTTCAGTACCATTAGGTCAGTGACCCAACGGTAAAGCCTTAGACATATTCCTGTGGTCAGCACCCCAGCTATGCCTGAATGTTAAAATCCTCATCCTTATCAGACCTTGGAATAGTTCTTCACGGAATGAAACCATTCAGCTTATCAAGTCTATGGCAAATTTTACCAAAAGCATTCTATTCTAGTTCATCCCATCATCCACTCTTTCCCTATATCCTTGCAATTTATTCTCCCTCGTGTGTCCTTGTGTTCAGACCCCTCCGTGACCTTGCTCCTCATCTCTCGTTACGTCCTCCAGCTCTGCGGCCAGCCAAGATCGCTGCTTTCCTTCCATTTTGCACTTTTGCTGCTCCCCAATTTTCATCATTCTGCCATTGGTATCCGTGCATAATGTCAAGAAACAGCGAGAGGGAAAGTGGGATCAGAGGGGGGGTCACTGACTGGCATTACTCTGATCTTTCACTTTGTGCCAATGTGTGGGTATTTAAGATTGGGACCTATGCATCCCAGGTTGCACCCGCCACACTTGTCCCCATTGTGCAGATGTCACAATGGACCTGGTTTCAGGTGTAACAATGTGCCCTGAAGTTGCAGACGTCACAATGCCCAGCTCTGTGGATGTCACAATGTCCCAGGATGTGGGTCACCCACCCGGAGAGTGGCCTCCCGAATGCACAGCTTGTCAAATTCCTCCACAGAAACTCTTTGTTTCCCTCCTGAAAGACGGATTTGTTTCGAAGAGTTAAGAGATACTGGGATCCTCCCCCACCACCACCAGTCCAGCATGGATTCTGCCGGCAAGTCTGCATCTTTCTGGTTGGCTATCTCGGGTGCGTTTTCTTGGCTGTCGTGACTTTCTATATTCTTCCTAAGGTACGGAATCAGCTGGTATTGTCATATCACCATGCCAATCCAAACATTTCAGAAAAGGTGCAGCAGAACGTATTGAAAGGCAGGAGAAAAGAAATTGGGCTAAGATTTTGGATATTAAGATTTTGTGAGCGAGTTAGGACTCCACCAAAGGGTGCTGAATTGGAAAATAAAATGCTAGAAAAAACAGAGTGACCCTTCAGCATCTGTGAAGAGAAAATACAAACGATAACTAATTCCCTTTAACTGTTCATGGAATAATAGAGTGAAACATTACAGAAGGAGGCCATTGGGCCCATTTTGGCTGGATCAGCTCCAATTCCTTGGCCCTGCATTTCCTTTCTTTCCATGGGTGGTCTTTATCCAATTCGCTTTCGGGATCTTGCTGTTGAATCTGCTCCCGACACCTTTTAGGCAGCGTGGCCCAGATCACAACATCCACTGAGTGAAAAGCAATTCTTCCCAGCTCCCCTGATTCTTTTGGCAATCACCTTAAACATGTACCGCCGCTCCCACTACCCCTCCCCACCCCCACCCTCCTGCCACTGGAAACACTTCTCCCAACATCTTTTCTTTTGCAAAAATATACTTTATTTATAAAATATCTGAAAGGACAATACAAACATGTCCTTTATGCAAAGTGAAATAAAATTCAGGTTCTCTACACACATAACGCAGCACTTCTGAGGTGCTTCAATACGGTCAATGAAACATTACGGACATTTCAAAGTGGTCGTTACAAATAGTGCAAAGGTACTTAAGTTGTCTACATTGATCAGGTAGCACTCTGAGGTGCTTCAATACAATGGTGATACGTTAAGTTCGATTTCGACTTGGGTCACTGTCTGTGTGGAGTCTGCACATCCTCCCCGTGTGTGCGTGGGTTTCCTCCGGGTACTCCGGTTTCCTCCCACAGTCCAAAGATGTGCAGGTTGGGTGGATTGGCCATGATAAATTGCCCTTAGTGTCAAAAATTCAATGATTAACCTAGGACAAAAGTTCAGCACAACATGGTGGGCCGAAGGGCCTGTCCTGTGCTGTATTTCTCTATATTTCTCTATATTTCTATATTAGAGGGCAGCATAGTAGGACAAGTGATTAGCACTATTGCTTCACAGCACCAGGATCCCAAGTTCGATTCCCCACTGGGTCACTGTCTGTGCGGAGTCTGCACGTTCTCCCCGTGTCTGTGTGGGTTTCCTCCGGGTGCTCCGGTTTCCTCCCACAATCCAAACACGTGCAGGTTAGGTGGATTGGCCATGATAAATTGCCCTCAGTGACCAAAAAAGGGTAGGAGGGGTTATTGGGTTACGGGGATAGGGTGGAAGTGAGGGCTTAAGTGGGTCGGTGCAGACTTGATGGGCCGAATGGCCTCCTTCTGCACTGTATGTTCTGTGTTCTGTGTAATATTCATTCAATGTGTCAGACAGCCCAAGGGGGTTCTATACAATTCCCCTTCCCTCGGTTCACTATGGCTGAAAGGTGTTAAGACAGCGACCCTCCCCCACTGCGCCTCTGTGACGACTACCCTGAGCTTTACTGCGTCCCTCAGCACGTAGCCCTGGGCTTCGGAATGCGCCCGTCTGCAACACTCGGTCCGGGACAACTCTTTGTGCTGGAAGACCAACAGGTTTTGAGCAGACCAAAGAGCATCTTTCACCGAGTTGGTGATCCTCCAGCGGTAGTTGATGTTTGTCTTGGTGTGCGTCCCTGAGAACAGCCTGTACAGCTCAGAGTCCTGCATCACGGACCTGTTCGGGATGAACTTCAACAAAAACCTCCCTCCTAACACATTTGAGGATGAGAAACCTCTTGATGTTCTCCTTGGTTGCCTCCCACCAGTGTGTCAGGGATTCAAAGAGGGGTTTCACCATTCTCCAACCGTTGTAATCCTTTCTGAGTTTCTCAATGTTCTCTGGGGTCAACAATTTCACCTTCAGCTTCCATGTTCCCCTGCCAACCCTCTGGTCCTCCAATAGGTGACAGTCGGCCAGTAGGAGGCAGAGGTCAGAGAAGAAGACCAGCTTGACATCGGTGGATATGACTGTGAATGCCCGAGACACAAACAGGAAGACTATCCTGGAGTAGGCAGCCCCGTCTGACCATGACCAGCTGTATCTACTCTGCACTCCATCTGCAAGGGATAGCCCGGTAGCACAATGGTTAGCCCAGTTGCTTCACAGCTCCGGGGTCTCGACTTGATTCACTGTCTGGGCGGAGTCTGTACGTCCTCCCCGTGACGGCGTGGGTTTCCTCCGGGTGCTCCGGTTTCCTCCCACAGTCCAAAGATGTGCAGGTTACGTGGATTGGCCATGTTCAATTGTCCTTCGTGTCCAAAAAGATTAGGTGGGGTGTTATGGGCCAGGATTTAGAGAACCCTAAAGTGTATCATGGAGTTCACCTGACCCACAACTTTTAATAGATTGTGGTATGGGGAGCACACGGCCCACTCTACAGGTGTGGTACAGCAGAAATGGAAAAGTATTTTTTTAAGCAAAACAATGTTTATTCTATGAACTCAAGTTAACCTTTTTAAAACATACAGTGAACATCTTAGCAACCATCAATTCAAATACAACCCCCAAAGAATACAACAATCCTTAATAAATTCCCAAACAACATCCAGAAGACAAAAGACCCTATCAACACAAAGATCAGGTTTAAA